>NC_073387.1:5391710-5444210 GCF_028641065.1 Leucoraja erinaceus
CAGTTTCACCATCGACTGTCACAGTGCTAAAACTGTTTCAATGGGAGACTATGCTGTGTTCATGGGCTGGTTGAGATTATAGACAAATACAAAATAGAACAAGACATAGGACCAACACGCGGCAGCCCTACAGATGCTAATAATGCTGTTGAAGGTGATGAACTGCTTGTTCGGGCTGTGCAGAAATCAAACAAAAGCAGGAATCGTTTAGGAAGAGCTGTTGGCTGCTGTGATATGTGGTCATGGCCGTTGGTTCTTTTGTAAAGGATGTGACGGCTGGGCAGAACGGCTTTGTTCACTCACATCCGTCTTTTTAAGGGTCGGGGGTGGGTGGAGGAATAGCACCAGCTGGCATCTGAGACTCTTCTTGTGCTTTCCTAATTGTGTTGCCAATCGCAGTGCCAGCCAGTTGCTGCAGTCCCAGCCGAGTGCCCAAACAGTCTGGTCCAAATGCCTTGTTTCCTTTTGAAAAGACAACATAAATATATCAGGACTAGGTGACGCGAGCGACTACATATTTTACAACCAGCACTTCACCAACAAGGGATTGTACATTGTGAAGTACTTTGGAAAATGCAATATAGTTTTAGCTGCTGTATTTACAGGGGTGGAAATGTAGACAGAAGCAAAATACCAGTGCTGTGTGCGGACAAACACAAAGGGGGAGTTTTTTTTAGTTGAAAATTACAATTTTATTAGCACGGTATTGAGAATGCTCTTAATCGAAGAACCATCAGAGTTCTGATAATGCATTATCCAATAATTTTCCGCTGTATTGTGTTTGTATGTAGTTATAAATATTGTAGATTTTTTGTGAATTTTTTTCCTTTGCCAAAGTTGTTGTTTAAATATTTATACATTTCAATGTCTTAAATGCAATTTTCAATATTAACAAGGAATTTTATTGCATAAACTTATTTTTTTGCGCCCTATTTTTATTACTGCAAGGAGTCCACTACTATTCGTTATATTTGGCTTGCACATCCTTGCGTAATTAAACATGCATCAGTTTAAAGACGACATTTGAATTTTGTTTTGTAAAATATGCTTATAAATAATGTATTTATCTTTGGAAATTTGTACATTGCTTTGTTTTGGCTGTGTTCTTTTCCCTATTTGTTTATTCGCTTGACTCATTTTAACATGTAATTATGGTAAGACATGGGGGGTGTCAACAAAGTAAGCCATTTAAAATTGTACCTGAGTAAAACGTTGTTTCAATGTAATTTTAAAGTTTTTGTTTTCCATATATAATATATCATATTACATTTTTTCTTTTCAATCGAGTCGATATTGTGCTAAGTATTGGTTTAAATCATGCTTCCCTTTTCTGTTTCAAAGGTCAAGTCAAAAAAGAAGCCATTGTCTATTTTTATATTTCTTTGTCAGTTGAACTGAATTGTCAAGATTTTTAAAAAATTGTGTGGCAAAAAAAGCAGCATCTTATTCAATAGCATTTAGTTCTGTAGATTTAAGGTGGCAAATTTTGTTTTTTCACAGTTTAAAGGTTTCTCTATCTATCTATCTATCTCTCTATCTATCTATCTATCTATCTATCTATCTATCTATCTATCTATCTCTATCTATCTATCTATCTATCTATCTATCTCTCTCTCTCTCTCTCTCTCTCTCTCTCTCTCTCTCTCTCTCTCTCTCTCTCTCTCTCTTTCTCTCTCTCTCTCTCTCCGCTCTCTCTCGCTCTCTCTATCTGTTTACTTTGACATTAATCAAAATCTATAAACCAGCAGTTCGGATGCCTTAACAATGCAAAGCATATTCATTTCAGAAAAAAAACCCATTGTATTCTGTACCTGAATTGTCCAAAAGAAGGAGAAATCATATACTTAAAAAAAAAGCACAATGTTAGTTGTTTTGTTACCCTGAGAAATGTAATTCTTTTTGTTGCCATATAATCCACACACGATGTGTCAGTGCTGCAAAGCTCCCAGTTTAATATTTCAGTGGCTTTACAAGGACATTTTGAATCTCACTTGCGAGTGAAAAGCAAAACAAAATAGCGAAGAAACGTCAGGAGTTTTCTTGAGGGAGGAGTGAGGAAGAAACAGAAGCTGATGCTTGGGATACGGAATAGATTTGCCAGTTTTTTGACCTGAGTCCTCGTCCCAGCTTCTCTTCAGTCCCCTCGGCTGACTAGTTCCCCGCGTGCTGATATCAACTAGCGGGCGGCACGCTGGCGATGGACTCTACACAACGCAGTCAATGATAGATTCAGGACTTGAACACTGACACAGGAAGGAAATCTCCTGCTGGAAATGTGAAGCATTACCTCCCGGTTGCCAACATCAGCTGTAGTCTCACTTAAACTGATTGCCTTCCACTTCCTTTATGTGAACTGTTGGACACACTGTACAGATAAATGGTTAGACAAACTACTGTAGAGATTGTTATAAATTTTTTGCAGAAATTTGAGCTGTAAAAAACTTTTCAACTTGCATAATATTTAATTAAAGTTACTTCTTGTCTGTGAACATGGTATCTGGCTTCAATTTTTATCACATTCCTCGATTGCCTTTAACATGGGATAGAAAAAGGTTTTTATGGTTAAGGAACCCTCATTATGTGTAAATGGGATTAGACTACAGCATAGCTGGGATCCAGCTGAATGGCACAAGAGTTGAATGAATCCTGCATTCATAATTATTAAGTCTTTAAAAGCATAGAAAACAGGAGAAGATGACAAAGAGGCACACAATCAGTGAAATTTAATTAGGAGGACAGAAAAACATCGTAGAACTGGGATGGGGGAGGGATGGAGAGGGTAAGGGTTACTTGAAGTTAGAAAAGTCAATGTTCAAACCATTGGGTTGTAAGCTGCCCAAGCGAAATACGAGGTTCTATTCCTCCAATTTGTGTTTGACCTCACTCTGACAATGGAGGAGGCCCAGGACAGAAAGGTCAGTATGGGAATGGGAGGGGGAGTTCAAGTTTTCAGCAACCGGGAGATCAGGTCGGTCTACTTGGACTTCAGTGAAACGATCGCCCAGTCTACGTTTGGTATCGCCAATGAATAAGAGTCCACAACTGGAACAGCGGATATAGTAGATGAGGTTGGAGGAGATGCAAGTTAACCTCTGCCTCATCTGAAACGATTGTCAGAGTCCTTGGACGGAGTCGAGGGAGGAGGTATAGGGACAGATGTTGCATCTCCTGCGGAGGAAGGAGAAAGTACCGGGGGGATGGGGGGATGGTTTGGGTGGGAAGGGATGAGTCAAGCAGGGAGTTGCAGTGGGAACTGTCAGTGGAAAGTGGCAAGGGGTGGAGATGGGAACATGTGGCTGGTGGTGGGAACCTGTTAGAGGTGACAAAAATGTTGGAGGATAATGTGCCGTATGCGACGGCTGAGGAAAGGGGGACTGTCTCTGTTGAGACTAGGGGCAGGGGGAGCAAGAGCGGAGATCGAGGAGACCCGTGGGAGGCCCTCATCTATGATGTAGCAATGTTACAAAATTTTGAGATTTAAAAAATGAAGTCTGCAATTTATCCCATCAGATAAAGCATAACAATAAGTTTAATTTGACACCTAATTTACTTTCATATCACAAGTAATAAAAAAGTTATGGCCATTTTCATACTCGGAAATTAGCATCTTGTTCCCTATTGATTTTCTATGGACATAACAAAAAAGCTGTGATCATGGACAGTCAAAAGCCCATAACCTTCTTAAAAATTAAGAGAACTGAATAAAATTTTCAGTTATCATAGATTGAACCATTCTGAAACAAATATAAAATAATCTTACTTGGATGACCTGAAATTAAAGCATATAATTAGTTAGTTACCCAATTGTAGCTAATTTCAAACTTCAATTACGAGATCTAAACATCTATCCATTTCTTAATAAATGATTAACATTTTTAAATAGCCTAAGTGTCCAAATAATATTCACAAATAATTCACAATAAAACATGATTTTTAAATCTCATTTACATTAATTTATAGGCCAAATGGAAGGAATTTAGTGTTCAATTGCTGTTAATTAAAGTCCATTTTAAATCGGCTTTCTAGTGGGATCCTGTGAACGCGCTGGTTTTAGAAACATAGAAACATAGAAATTAGGTGCAGGAGTAGGCCATTCGGCCCTTCGAGCCTGCACCGCCATTCAATATGATCATGGCTGATCATCCAACTCAGTAATCCCGTACCTGCCTTCTCTCCATACCCCCTGATCCCCTTAGCCACAAGGGCCACATCTAACTCCCTCTTAAATATAGCCAATGAACTGGCCTCAACTACCCTCAGAGAGTTCCAGAGATTCACCACAGATTCAGAACGTTCACATTGCGCTGGAATTGTGCCTCAAATGCCCAGAAAAATACTGCGGAATATAAAGAGCCCAAAATGAACTACTCGCTATAGAAAACTTTATATACAGGGTTCTTAAGAAGCCCCTTTTAATGTAAAAATAAGGTACATACCTTTAATTGCTTGCTTTATAAAACCCTGGGGCTGCGAGACGTCGCGGGTTTAGAGAGTGATTTTTAAACTACTATAACTATTATACAAGGCCATAAAAACTAATAATACCTTTTGCGACGGGGTCTTTCAGCAATTTTTCGTTAATGATTTACTATGCTGAACATTTTCGATTGCAACAGCCTAGTAAAAATCGCGTTTTAAACCCGCCCCCTCTAAACAGCGCCAAAATCGCGCACACGGGGTGGGGCAGATTCTCAGCCACGATTCAGGTAGGTTTTGTAACATACCTATATGATGGAAGAGGGTAAATCCTTATTCTCTAAGGAATGAGGACATTTTGGATGTCCTGGTATGGAACACCTCATCTTGGGCGCAGATGCAGAGTAGATGGAGGAATTATGAGCAGGGGATAGAGTCTTTGCAGGACACAGGGTGGGAAGAAGTGTAGTCTAGATCGCTGTGGCAGTCAGTAGGTTTATAATAGATGTCAGTCGATTGTCTATCTCCTGTGATGGAGACGTTGAAATTAAGAAACAGTAAATGTTCCAAGTGAACAAGAAACCTACTGCCTACTTTTGCTTACTTTATCCAAGATGAGTTAGCTGGTCCTGATTGTCCATAGACCTAACTACACCTCATTTCTAATTTCACATTCCTCTGGTCCCACACCAAGGTTATAACGGGGTACACTTTATGCACCACCTCTGACACAGGGAAAATTCCACACCTATGGTACTGAGACTGAGCGAGTACCAGCTCATTGACACTGGGCCAAAGAAAATAGGGAAAAGGCTGGGTCAAAAGGACGGTTTTTAGGTGGATCTGAAAGGAGATGTGGAAGCAAAAGGGACTTAGGGAGGCTGCATGAGGCTTCGCTGCAGGTGTACAGGGCCAGTAGTGGTGGAATACAGGGAGAGAGACGGATGCACATGTGGAACCTGTTCCATTAACAATGCAAAAAATGTCGGGGATTGTTTGAGATGTTTTAAAAATACTGCAGTGTTGGCTCATTGTTGAATAAATCACACCCTTGGATCCTCTTGTGATGACCATTGTTATTGTGGTATGTTAGGAGGGAACTGCAGATGCTGGTTTACACTGAAGACAGACACAAAATGCTGGAGTAACTCAGCGGGTCAGGCAGAATCTCTGGAGAGAAGGAATAGGTGACATTTCGGGTCGAGACCATTCTTCAGACACAGGGGGGGAGGGAACACAGGGATAAGGAAGTGTAAAGTGTGACAATGAGAGATTGTGGTATTGGATTGAGGGGCACATGAATGGAATGCTTGATCATGGAAAGTTTGGAGGGTTGAGGGATGGAGACAGTGGGAGATGGTGGGGAATGTGGGTTAGGCGTGCCTAATTGTGAGAGGACTAGATCAAGTGGATAGTGAGAAACTATATTTCCCCATATTGGAGATGTCTATGACCAGGTTAAATTTGAGACAGAGGGTAAAGGGAATCTGAAGGAACGTTGTTATCATCTAGAGGATGTTTGCCATTTACAACACACAGACTGATAAACTAATGGTGTTCAGTCTTCTCACAGCACTGGATAGGACAGATTTAGAGGGATATGGGCTAAACACAGGCAGGTGGGACTAGTGCAGATGGGATATGGTGGACGGTGTGGGCAAGTTGGGCCGAAGGGCCTGTTTCCACACTGTATGACTCTATGCTTATGGCATTGATAAAGTAACTGGATGAGCACTTAAGTATAAAAGGCTACAGACCAAATGCTTGCAGATGGGTTGCGTATACATAGACAATTCATGTCCGCCATGGATATGGTGGACCAAAGGGCCTGTTTCGCTGCTGTAGCCCCTAAGTTTCTAAATACACCAGAGGATCTCATTTTTAACTTGCTTACTTAAAACCATCCTACACACCAGGTGCTGATTGAAGATAAATATATATCATGATGTCAAAGGTTTTTGATTAACACAGGGAAAAAAAAGGCATATTCAAATCATTAATGTAGCTAGATAAACTTTGCAAATGTTCCTGCGATCATGATTTGGTTTAGTGCATCTACTGCATCAGGTTATTAGAGTCATAGAGTGATACAGCATGGAAACGGGCCCTCCATCCAAGTTGCCCACACTGGCCAACATGCCCCAGCTACATGAGTCACACCGGCCCACGTTTGGTCCATATCCCTCCAAACCAGTCCCATCCATGTACCTGTCTAACTGTTTCTTAAACATTGGGATAGTCCCTGCCTCAACGACCTCCTCTGGCAGTTTGTTCCATACACCCATCACCCTTTGTGTGAGAAGTTGTTGTCTTTGAGAGGCCACTATGGATGGTGACAGATCTTAGCAACTGGAATGAAAAACTGGAACTGTTCCTATTGGGTTGAAAGGAAGTTATCAAAGTGATGAAAGGGGACTTGCTAAAGTTTAGTTTAGTTTAGAGACACAACGTGGATACAGGCCCCTTCGGCCCACCAAGTTCACGCCAAACAGCGATCCCCGCACATTAGCACTATCCTGCACACACTAGGGCCAATTTACAATTTTAACCTATAAACCTGCATGTCTTTGGAGTGTGGGAGGAAACCAGAGCAGCCGGCGAAAACCCATGTGGTCACGGGGAGAACGCACAAACTCCATACAGACAGCGCCCGTAGTCAGGGTGGAACCCGGGTCTCCGGCGCTGTAAGGCAGCAACTCTACCGCTGCACCACCGTGCCACCCAAAGTTCTTCCACATAAAATGTTTCACAGTGGTTAGACATCATTCAACAAATCAACAAATAGTTCAATGGGATCAGATACAGCATGTTTTGAGAGCAAGGGGGGGGGAGTGAATTTGCCTGGTTGCAGACCGAAACAGCATTTGACTAGAGAGAGCAGAATGAAATCTTGATAGTGATATTGCCAACACCTAGGGCTCAGAAGGGCAGATGCTGTGAGTGTGTGGGGACTACAGACATCTCATAGAGCCATAGAGTGATACAGTGTGGAAACAGGACCACCTTTCCCACACCAGCCAACATGTCTCAGATACACTAGTCCCATCCCTCCAAACCTGTCCTATCCATGTGCCTGTCTAACTTTCTTAAATGTTGGGATAGTCCCTGCCTCAACTACCTGCTCTGGCAGCTCGTTCCATACACCCACCGCCCTTTGTGTGAAAAGGTTACCGTTCAGATTCCTATTAAATCTTTTCCCCTTCACCTGAAAGCTATGTCCACTGGTCCTCGATTCACCTAGTCAATTCATCTCCTTTTCCTAAAACCTTCAAATATTCTGTGAGGAATCTGCAAGGAAACACAGAGAGAAGCTGTATTTTTAACAAGTGAAAACTATCCCCATTTAACTCTGCAAGGACTTATGCCTCTGTCCTACTTACCTTCTTACCTTCCACTACCTGCAACCTCCAGCAACCACTTGCAACCTCCGGCAACCACTTGCAACCTCCGGCAACCACCTTCAACCAGCATCGCAACCGGCTTTGACTAAAAAATTACCGATTTTTAAAACGGCAACCTATTTTTAGTCGCGGCCGGTTTTGAATTTTTTGAAATAATCGCTGGAACATAGAAGACGCGGAAACCACTTTCGACCATTAGGGAACCGCACGGAAACCGTGGGTGGGGCGCAAAGTCTCCTGAGGTTTCCGTTCAAGTTTCCTAAGTGGGACAGGGGCATTAGTTTATTAAAATTGTAATCTTCATTTCACAGCCTTGAAATAGTTACACTGCTGGTGCGATCGCAAAGTTGGAACTTCATGTTGAGCTATTTTGAGTAAAGAATATTCTCTCCAATGGAACTGGTTCCATGAATATGGGCATGTTTGAGAATTGGATGTAGTTTAAACCACACATTTTATTGTGTGGTTCATTGTTAATGAAATCATAATCCTACACTCTCCTGTGATATAATTCATTATCTGGTGTTGGAAGACGTAGCTGGTGATTGTTTTTTTCGAAGGTTGAAAATTTGGGAATTAAAGACCCTTTCCTGGAGTTAACCTAGTCAGACATTCTGAGGCTGTAACGATGGATGCTGTGTTGCCTGAAATACCCACCGTCACAAAATAAATGAGAACATGAGCACATAAACAATAGAGGCATCCAAAATCCACTGCTCAAGTAGGGAAGGCAAAGAAAGGAAATTATAGCTCCAGTTAGTCTGACTTCAGTGTGTAGGTAGGAACTGCAGATGCTGGTTTACACCAAAGATCGACACAAAATGCTGGAATAACTCAGCGGGACAGGCGGCATCTCTGGATAGAAGGAATCCTTGAACTTCATCATGTTTTCACACCTTTTCCCGTCCATATCTCTGTATCTTCCTCTCCCTTGGCTCCCAGTCTGAAGAAGGTTCTCGGCCCCAAATGTTACCGATTCCTTTTATCCAGAGATGCTGCCTGTCCCACTGAGTTAGTCTGACTTCAGTGGTTGGTAAGAATTTACAGTACATTATTATGGGCCTGTCTCACTGTGTACGAGCTAATTCAAGAGTTCTCCCGAGTTTCCCGTGATTCGAACTCGGAGAATTACGGTAATGGGCGCTCGTAGGTACTCGGGGCTCTCGTGGACATTTTTCAAGATGTTGAAAAATCTTCACGAGTCTTCACGAGTTTACCGCGTTTCCTGAGTACCTCAGATTCAGATTTAGATTCAATTTTAATTGTCATTGTCAGTGTACAGTACAGAGACAATGAAATGCATTTAGCATCTCCCTGGAAGAGTGACATAGCAAATGATTTGAATAAATAATAATAAGTGTCGGGGGGGGTGGTGATTGGCAGTCACCGAGGTACGTTGTTGAGTAGAGTGACAGCCGCCGGGAAGAAGCTGTTCCTCGACCTGCTGGTTCGGCAATGGAGAGACCTATAGCACCTCCCGGATGGTAGGATGGTAAACAGTCCATGGTTTGGGTGATAGCAGTCCTTGGCGATGCTGAGCGCCCTCCGCAGACAACGCTTGCTTTGGACAGACTCAATGGAGGGGAGCGAGGAACCGGTGATGCGTTGGGCAATTTTCACCACCCTCTGCAATGCCTTCCGGTCGGAGACAGAGCAGTTGCCATACCATACTGTGATGCAGTTGGTAAGGATGCTCTCGATGGTGCAGCGGTAGAAGTTCACCAGGATCTGAGGAGACAGATGGACCTTCTTCAGTCTCCTCAGGAAGAAGAGACGCTGGTGAGCCTTCGTGATCAGAGTTGAGGTATTGTGGGTCCAAGAGAGGTCATCGGAGATGTTGACTCCCAGGAACCTTAAGCTAGAAACACGTTCCACCTGCCGTTAGCGTTACGAGCCGTTAAGAGACGTCCCGAGATCGGACGTACCCGCAATGTACATTCAACGTGTTACCAAGAGTTTGATTTGTTTTTAAACTCGGGAGACCTCTTGGGTGAACTCGTTCAGTGGGACAGGCCCATTAGGAGTCAAGAGTCAAGACTCAAGACTCAAGAATGTTTTCTTGTCATATGTCCCAAAATGGAATCATGAAATTCTCAGTGGCAGCAGCACAATGGATAGGGAAGCATAGTACACAGTAATGGGCCTGTCCCACTTAGGTGATTTTTTGGGCGACTACAGGCGACTGCCACAAAATTTTCAACATGGTGAAAATATTTTGGCGACAGTGGCGACAATTTTTGCTGTTGTAGGTTGTCGCCAGGTGTTGTAGGTGAATTCCATTAAAATTAGTCCCTGGCAGATGCCACAAGAGTCGCCTAAGTGGAACAGGCCCATAAGCATCATACTAAACAACAACAAAAAAACAATATATTACAAACAAACAATAATAGTGCAAAGTCTTTTTAGAGAGTCTTTAATAAGGTGCCACCTGTGAAGCTGTTAAAGAAGATGCAAGCCCTTGGTATTAGAGGCAAGGTACTAACATGGATAGAAGATTGGTTGGCAGGCAGAATAGTGGGAATAAAGGGAGCTTTTTCTGGTTGGCAGCCAGTGACAAGTGGTGTTCACACTATATGTTAATGATCTGGTTGATCAAATCGATGGCTTTGAGGCCAAGCTTGCGGATGGTACGGAAATAGAAGAAACTGGTAGTGTTGAGGAAGCAGGGAGTCTGCTGAAGGACTTGGACAGGTTGGGAGAGTGGGCATAGAAGGAAAATGGAATACAGCACACAATGTTCACTGTCACACACTTTGGTAGAAGAATAAAGGTTTAGACTATTAACAGCACCTCATATTTCTCTTGGGTACCTTACAACACAGTGGAATGAATGTTGAATTCTCAAATTTTAGGTAACTTCTACATACTCCTCCCTCCCCTTCCCCTCCTGCTCCCCCCTCCTCCCCCCTCATTTTCCCTGTCTTCCTCCACAAAAAGTCAATTAGCCAGTTCCCCATTTCACAACAATGTATGCCTCTTGGAATCTTTAGCCAACAATTGGCCTATCAGGGAACCTAATTGCCTGAGGTTATCTGTTGCTGGCCTGATTTGTCCTGGTGTTTTTTATCTTGCTTCAATTTTCTCCCCCCCCCCCCCCCCCCCCCTCCCCCCCCCCCCCCCCCCCCCCCCCCCCCCCCCCCCCCCCTCCCCCCCCAATGCAATCAGTTTGAAGAAGGGTCCCATCCCGAAAGGTCACCTATCCATCTTCTCCAGTGATGCTGCCTGACCCGCTGAATTGCTCTAGCACTTTCTGCCTACCTTAATGGGCAGAGGATTCCAAGGTCGGAGGTGCAAGGGAACTTGGGGTTGCTCTTGCAGGGATCCCAAAAGGTTAATTTTCAGTTAATTGCCAGAACAGCTTTTGGAGATTAAGGAGCAACATTGAGTTCCAAACCAGGCACGTTGAGGGAAAAGAGACAATGTTTTACCAGAGGTCAGATGTAGATGTTCTGTTTGAGATAATATAGCTTCCAATAATATCAAGGAGTAAAGGAAGAACAGTCCGAGGTTATAACATTTGGTCAGTTTTGTGTCCTTTGACTTTGTAAAGAGCAAAGTGTTCAAGGTCTTTACTCTCATTGCTCCTGTGTTTAATTCCAATGTATCCACAAGGCTGGTCATTTTACCTGCAATCACTTGTTAGTAAGCAGTTGGCAAAGCATCAGAATTACCCCCGGAGTCTCCAGGAATACTGGCTAACCTTCTGGACATCATGAAAAACCGTTTGATTGAACAATGTTGCTGATACTGACAAATAATGAGTAGAAGAATAATACCTTCATCTTCCCGATGGCATGGAAAGATGTCAGGTGGCATAACATTATCATTCATGTGCTTCTCCATTACTTTCACAGCAACTACACAAATGAAACAAGGACAATTTCTCTCTCATGGCAATAGAGTGGGGATGAATATTTGCGGTGGGAGATTTGGCACTTACTAGATAGTTCATATCGCAATAAGATTTTCTAGTTTGGCAAATTAAAAGTTTATTAAATTAAGCTTTGGGGGAGGTTCAGATTGTAGTTAGGTGTTGATGATAAGGTCCCTTCCTTGTTGTGCTGAGATGCTGATGAAGGTGTGTTATCAGCCAACTGAAATGAATCATCCTACCACAACCAGAGAGCAGTGCTGAACTACCATCTATCTCTTTGGTGACCATTGGACTCTCCTTGATCGGACTTTGCTGGCTTTACCTTGCACTAAATGTTATTCCCTTATCATGTATCTATGCACTGTAAATGGATTGATGGTAATCATGTAATGTCTTTCTGCTGACTGGTTTGCACGTAACAACAGATTTTCACTGTATCTAGGTACACGTGACAATAAACTAAACTGAAATTGAAACTTTCTTCCTCAATGGCAGGAACCCTTGATTTAATGGTGACCACATTGTTGAGTTAGGTTTATGATAATGGATGAAAATCAAAAAAACTTAGATGTTGGAATTCGAAATGTTTATCCTCAGAACCATTCCTTTCAGTCTCTTGCTGCTAGGAACTGCCCATTTTTTGTTTAACTGCAAAGATTGGAAAAAATGCAGTTGCAGCAGCCACAGAAAATGGTTGAGAACTTGGTACCTCTTCTTTGTTCGTGTGGCGTGCACAGCCTAAAGTTGTTGGACAACTTGTTCTATTTGATCTTCCATTGGTGCACGTCGAGTTCATTGCATTAGTCGAAACAGGGCGGACCACGTGAAGGTTGCAATCTTCCACCCCACGAACTTGATACCATCCAGATGTAGTCACCCATCATTACTGCAGTACTGTGGTGCAAACTAGATGTTGGGCAAGATGCTTACCAAGGTTACTTTGACAGAACCTACCATCACTGAGGATGGCAAGTGTGCTAAATCTGGACGGCATCATCACTTTAGTCCAAGTCCCGCAGCCTAGGAATATCTGTGGAATAAGAAACAGAGTAAAAGTTTCAAGTTGAAGATGCTTCACAGGACTCAAAAGGAGAGAAAAACAAGAGAAAACTCAAGACGAGACTACAGATGCTAGGCTCATGAGCACAACACAAAGTGCTGGTGGAACTCAAGAGATCGGGCAGCGACTGGACGAGGAGAGGACAGGCAATGTTTAGGGTCAGGATCTTTCCCACCTGTATCCACCTGTCACTTGCAAGGCTTTGTCCCAGTCCCACTTCTTTTTTCCAGCTTTCTCCCCCTACTACGATCAGTCCGAAGAAGGGTCCCAACAAAAAACGCACCTGTCTGTCTCCTTCCCAGATGTCGCCTGGCCCGCTGAGTTCCTCCAGCACTTTGTGTTTTGCTCAAGAGAAAACACAAGCTTATTTGAAGTGAAGCTAGTTTGTTTTACTCTCTTGTGTACAAGTTCCGCACAACAATCTTCAACTACTATGACACATCCTTTTTCTTACCCTTGCAAACAGAAACAATGGCACTTCACAGGGGCAAGGGTCGGAAAAGAATGGTTCTGAAGATAGATAGTTATTTCCTTCTGTAGACATCACAAGATAAAGGTTTAAGTACCATCCCAGACACCTGAGCATATATCCTAAGATGACCATTCAGGGCAGTACCAAGGTAAAGATGTACTGTCAGTAGAACTGAAACGTACTTGAGATGTGAATCAAATCCCATCTGTTTTATTAGATGATCAGACGATGATATCCATTGGCATAAAAACCACTGATCTGGTCATGTCTGTCATTGTTTGAGAGATTTTATTGTGTACCAGCTGGAAGTGGCATCTCCCTCCATAGACTGCAGTGACCACAATTATTTTTCTGTCAAAATGTTTGGGACAGCATGACATGTGCCGCAAAAACATGCAAATTATTTATTTCTATTTTACCAAGCCATTGTGCAAATTGTAATTTAAATTCTATCAGCCATTTTGATCAAAAATTATTTAACATTCCCTACGGTGACACAGTGGTAGACGTGCTGCCTTGCAGCACAAGCGGCCCGGATTTGATCCCGACTAGGGCGCCTGTCTGTACGGAGTTTGTACGTTCTCCTCGTGACTGCGTGGATTTTTTCCGAGATCTTCGGTTTCCTCTCACATTCCAAAGACATACAGGTTTGTAGGTTAATTCGCTTGGTATAAATGTAAATTGTCCCCAGTGTGTGTAGGATGGAATTAATGTGCAGGGATCGCTGGTCGGTGTGCACTTGGTGGGATGAAGAGCCTGCTATATAAAATATTGTTTTTTTTTAGAATCTATCAGTATGCTGTTGAATTTAGACACTTCCCTCTTCCCAAGTTTTCTGATTGTCAGTTCAAAAGGGTTCTGCATCTGAGATATTAATTCTGTTTCTCATTCCACCGATGCTGCATGATCTGTTGAGCATTTCCAGGATTCTTTTAGTTTTACAGTGCATTCAGAAAGTATTCAGACCACTTTTTACACATTGTGTTACGTTACAGCATTGTTTTAAAACGGATTAAATTCTTTTTGTTAATCATCGAACGACACACAATACCCCAGAATCAAGAAGCAAAAACAGGAGTTTAGAATTTTTTGCAAAGTAATTAAAAAAAAAAATTAAAATATCACATTTACATAAGTATTCAGACCCTTTGAAATGACACTCAAAATTGCGCTTAGGTTCATCCTGTTTCCATTGATTATCTTTGAGACATGATTTGGAAAGGCACACACCAGTCTATATAATGTCCCACAGTTGACAGTGCATGTCAGAGCAAAAACCAAGCCATGAGATGCAGAAATTGTCCAGAGACCTCCGAGAGAGGATTGTGTCGAGACACAGATCTGGGGAAGGGTATAAAACAATTTCTGCAGCATTGCAGGTCCCGAAGAGCACAGCGGCCTCCATCATTCTGAAATGGAAGAACTTTGGAACCAGCAGGACTCTTCATAGAGCTGTCCGCCCGGCCAAACTGAGCAATTCCGCTGTGGAGATGGGAGAAGCTTCCAGAAGGGCAACTATATCTGCAGCACTTCACCAAACAGGCCTTTATGGTAGAGTGGCCAGACGGAAGCCACTCCTCAGTAAAATGCACATGACAGCCCGCATGGAATTTGCCAAAAGGCACCTAAAGGACTCTCAGACCATGACAAAAATGATTCTCTGGTCTGATGAAACAAAGATTGAACTCATTGGCCTGATGGCCAAGCATCATGTCTGGAGGAAACCAGGCACCGCTCATCACCTGGTCAATACCATACCTACGGTGAAGCATGTTGGTGGCAGCATTATGCTGTGGGGATGTTTTTCATTGGCAGGAACTGGGAGATTAGTCAGAATAGAGGGAAAGATGAAAGGAGCAAAGTATGGAGAGATCATTGATAAAAACCTGCTCCATAACGTTCAGGACCTTGGACTGGGGCAGAGGTTCACCTTCCCACAGGACAATGGCCCACACAGCCAAGACAAGGCAGGAGTGGATTCGTGACAAGTCTGTGAATGTCCTTGAGTGGCCCAGCCAGAGTCCAGACTTGAACCCGATGGAACATCTCTGGAGGGTCCTGAAAATAGCTGTGCATCGACACTCCCCATCCAATCTGACAGAGCTGAGAGGATCTGCAGAGAAGAATGGGAGAAATTACCCAAATACAGGTGTGCCAAGCTTGTAGCGTCATACCCAAGGAGACTTGAGGCTGTAATCACTGCCAAAGGTGCCTCAACAAAGTATTGAGTAAAGGGTCTAAATACTTATGTAAATGTGACATTTCAGTCATTTCTTTATTAATTACTTTGCAAACATTTCTAAACACCTGTTTTCACTTTTTTATTGCGGGGTATTGTGTGTAGATTGATGTTAAAAAAATGAATTTAATGCATTTTAGAATAAGGCTCTAATGTACCAAAATGTGGAAAAATTGAAGGGGTCTGAATACTTTCTGAATGGACTGTATTTCACATTTGCTGCATCTGCAAGCTAATCCTGGAACATAAAGGGTAAAGCTATGGTTATGTTGTATAAGGCATATTCTGGCAGTCAAGTCCCAATGACACAGCATTCATCTACTCCGAACATAAGATGTGGTTCATTTTTATAACAGAAAAAGATAAAGGTACAGTGAAAAGCTTTGGCTGCGTGCTATCCAGTCAGCAGAAAGACAATACGTGATCACAATTGGGCCATTTACAGTGTATAGATACATGATAAGGGAATGATGTTTTGTGCAAGGTAAGGTCAGCAAAGTCCGATCAAGGATAATCTGACGGTCACCAATGAGGTAGATAGTAGTTCAGGGCTGCCCTCTGGTTGTGGTAGGATGATTCAGTTACCTGATAACAGCTGGGAAGAAACTGTCCCTGAATCTGGAGGTGTGCGTTTTCATAGAAACATAGAAACATAGAAAATAGGTGCAGGAGTAGGCCATTCGACCCTTCGAGCCTGCATCGCCATTCAATATGATCATGGCTGATCATCCAACTCAGTCCTGGGCTCCTGTACCTGCCGTCTCTCCATACCCCCTGATCCCTTTAGCCACAAGGGCCACATCTAACTCCCTCTTAAATATAGCCAATGAACTGGCCTCAACTACCTTCTGTGGCAGAGAGTTCCAGAGATTTACCACTCACTGTGTGAAAAATGTTTGTCTCATCTCGGTCCTGAAGGATTTCCCCTTTATCCTTAAACAGTGACCCCTTGTCCTGGACTTCCCCAACATCGGGAACAATCTTCCTGCATCTAGCCTGTCCAACCGCTTAAGAATTTTGTAATTTTCTATAAGATCCCCCCTCAATCTTCTAAATTCTAGCGAGTAAAAGCCAAGTCTATCCAGTCTTTCTCCATATGAAAGTCCTGAGATCCCAGGAATCAGTCTGGTGAACCTACTCTATGGCAAGAATGTCTTTCCTCAGATTAGGAGACCAAAACTGTACACAATACTCCAGGTGTGGTCTCACCAATACCCTGTACAACTGCAGTATTTCACTCTTCTATACCTTTTGCCCGATGGGAGAGGGGAGAAGAGGGAGTGGCCAGGGTGCGACTCGTCCTTGATTATGCTGCAGCCTAAGGTATGAGCTTTTTTGGGGTGTGCTGCTAACCATCACAGTCCTGTCCACCTATATTTTCCAGCAACTGCTAATCATGTGCATGTGCCACGGATGAAGTTAATGTTAATGCATGAATCATAGCCAAACACATGGTTTGCAACTTGCCCTGCATGGAAGGTAACGGGCTTACACACCTCATTGACTCAAGCACTAAATAATGTTTCAATTAGTTTTCTGGGCTCAACATTTATGAGTAGACCTCCTGGCCTGCTCCAATGTTTCATGCTCCACTACTTCTATGTTCTTGCTTGATCAAAAATGTATTTATTGTATGAAGCAAATTCTCTGTATTACCGTTTTGATTTGGTATGTCAGTGAACACTCTCTTGAACTTCTACAAGGGTACGGTGGAGAACATATTGACTAGTTACATCACGGCCTGGTTTCACAACTCAAATGCCCAGGAACGAAGAAGATTGCTAAAATTTTAGTTTAGTTCAGTGGTGAACAGGGTCCATCATGCGTTCTGACTTCCCCATCATCGAGGGGGAGCTATAAGGGGTGTTGCTCAAAAAGACACCCATCATCATTAAGAACACACAAAAACCTGGACATGCTCTCATTTCACTCCTGCTATCACGAGGAAGGTATAGGAGTCTGAAAATTGGCGGAACAGCGCCTCATTTTCCGCTTGGGCAGTCTGCACCCTAATGGCTTGAACATTGACTTCTCCAATATCCGGTAGCCCTTGCTGTCTCCTCCCCTTCTCAGCTCTCCGTCAGCCCTCTGGCTCCTCCTCTTCCTTTCTTCTTTCCACCCACCCCACCCTACATCAGTCTGAAGAAGGGTTTCGGCCCAAAGTGTTGCCTATTTCCTTCGCTCCATAGATGCTGCCTCACCCGCTTCTCCAGTTTCTCCAGCATTTTTGTCTACCTCTGAAAATTGTAACGTCCAGGTTGAGAAACATCTTATTCTCACAACCATCAGGCTATTAAACACTACAAACTCCAACTAAACTCTAAAGTTTGAACTTCCTGGGTTTCACGTGACTCTGGGCTTTAGTTTGTTTTTACACGATATAATATTTTTTATTATTTGTTGAACTTTCTTTTTTGTTTGCTAATTATATTATCTATTGAGTACAATACTGTGTTTATAAACCTGTTGGTTCTGCTGCTGCATGTAAGAATCACATTGTTCTGTTTAGGTACATATGACAATAAAACCCTCTAGATATTTGACTCTTAATTTGACCAACCCATGATCCCAAGGCCATGTCCCCTACCTCCAACCTCTCCTTCACAATCTCCAACACCTGTGTATTGTGAATGGTTCTGTGAAATAAGACCCTCATGTTCCCGATGTTGGGGGAGTCCAGAACCAGGGGCCACAGTTTAAGAATAAGTGGTTGGCCATTTAGAACGGAGGTGAGGAAAAACTTTTTAACCCAGAGAGGTGTCATTCTGTGGAATTATCTGCCTCAGAAGGCAGTGGAGGCCAATTCACAAGAGAGATTTAGATAGAGTTTTAAAAAGATAGCGGAGAAATGGGATATGGGGAGAAGGCAGAAACGGGGTACTGATTGTGGATGATTAGCCCATGATCACAGTGAATGGTGGTGCTGGATCGGAGGGCCGAATGGCCTTCTCCTGCACCTATTGTCAATTGTTCTAAACCCCACAGAGTTTTCTTTAGTTTTACACAATTTCTGTTGTCAGGACACTTCCCAGCAATTGATCTGAAGAATCAATGCTGCCCATTATGGTTGCAAATCAATCACAGAATTCTAGCAGCCACATTGGTCATTGATTTCACGTTTCTCAATCCAATCACATATTGCAAAATACACAATTTGCTGTCTAACCTATTTGGTTTAGTTTAGTTTGGAAATACAGCACGAAAAGAGGCCCTTCGGGCTAACAAGTCCGTGCCGACCAGCGATCCCCGCACATTAACCCTATCCTACACAAACTAGGGACAATTTACAGTTACACCAAGCCAATTAACCTACAAACCTGCACGCATTTGGCGTGTGGGAGGAAACAGAAGATCTCGGAGAAAACCCATGCGGTCACGGGGAGAACGTACTAACTTCGTACAGGCAGCACCCGTTGTCGGGATCGAACCCAGGTCTATGGCGCTGCAAATGCTGTAAGGCAACAACTCTACTGCTGCACCACCGTGCCGCGATATTGAATAACAACTTGTCAGGAACATGTCAGCCATCTTCGGCTGCAGGTACAATCTGGAATGGTTGACACATGAAAGGTTTGGCCAGCCATCCTACTGCACACCCCCATCTACTTAGTTTGACTGCTACATAAGTAGGGGGTGGTGAGGGGGGGAGGGGGTGACAGTGGCACTGCTGGAAGAGCCTCTGCCTCAAATGTCCAGCGACCTAGGTCCAATCCTCACCTCCAAGTATTATTTGTGCAGAGTTTGCATGTTCTCCTTATGACCTGGTGGGTTTCCTCTGGGTGCTCTGGTTCCCCCAATATTCCAAAGAAGTCTATCGGAGATAGACAAATGCTTGATTAGAGCAGGTGTCAAAGGTTATGGGGAGAAGGCAGGAAAATGGGATTAGGACCAGAGATCAGCCATGATTGAATGGCGGAGTGGACTCGATGGGCCGAATGGCCTAATTCTACTCCTAAAACTTGTGAAGTGTGGGTTGGGATGCCCAGTTAAACAAAGCCAAAAGTGATATATAACCACTTTCCACCAATGGTTCTCCCCAAAAGAATACGTTTAGATCTCTTGATGGTCAATGCATCTCTAACAAACTATTTTGTATTCCAACACATAAAGAGGAAAGTGTTGCTGAAGCCAAGGATCATCTCATTGATGGAGTAGGCATGAGGGCGGAAATGGCCACTCCTTATTCTACTTCCTATGTTCATGTTCATGTATTTATAGGCCCTGGGTAGTCAAAACATGACCGTGTTGGAATTATTCTCATGCAGTTTCTGATCCATGGGGTGTAACATCATGCAGTCTTAGTTCATTGAAACATTGCTCGATATACTTCATGTAAATATCTAAATCATTCAGTTAATATAAACTATTCACACAACAACTCCATATGCAATAAATTCTCCCAGATCATGGTTTGTATTCCTATCAACTGCTTCATGAGTCTGGGTGTTTATTCAGCAATGAAGGACACCAGTCATGTGGAGCGGAGTACACTTACATGCTAGCACTTCAAGGAAAATTGTCCTTGGGTTGAGGCACTTTGGAGAAACTTGCCCTGTTAGAGTAGATGCTGGCCAACCTTCAATGTTCTTGAAGGCGGTGGTCTTCATGCAACTGATTCCCTTGCTGAAACCCCTCAATAGCTTGAGAAGTGTTCAGTTCAGATCAGTTTTATTTATCATATGTAGGTTAACACAGGGTCAACGGTACAATGAAATGTTTTTGACAAGACAAGACGGGTCACCTCAGCAATGATATTACAAGGTTAAAATCAAGGTAAAATAAAAGTTAAGACAAGAGTGACATTGGTAAAAGACAATAATAAATAAAATAATCAACATATATGATGTGTTTATGAGTTCTAAAGCCTGATGGCATGATGATAAAATCTGTTCTTAAGTCTGGTGGTGGTGCGTGCAGCCATGCTCCTATTTAGTCTGCCTGACGGTAACAAGGAGAACAGTCTGTGTGCTGGGTGGCTGTGGTCCTTCATGATGCTGTGTGCCTTCCGCAGGCACCGCCAGTGGAAAATGTCCTGAATGGCCGGGAGACAGTTGCCAGTGATGTGCTATGCCGCCTTCACCACTCTCTGTAGTGATTTGCGGCTGTGGGCAGAACAGTTCCCGTACCAGACTGTGATGCAGCCCGTCAGCAGACTCTCGATGGTGCAACTGTAGAAGTTTGTGAGGATGCTGGCGTTCATGCCAAACTTCCTCAGTCTTCCCAGGAAAAAGAGCCGCTGGCGGGCCCGTGTGTCCGTGTGCAGTGTCCAAGAGGGGTCCTCAGTGATGTGCACACTGAGGAACTTGAAGCTGATGACCCTTTCAACCTCAGCATCACTGACGTGGATGGGGAGTTGACCACACCTCTGCTGTCTGCTGCAGTCCATGCCAGTGAAGGACCAGGAACACCTACCTGAAGGACAACAAGAAAAGGAATGTGTAGGAAGGAACTGCAGATATTGCTTTACACCGAAGGGCCTGTTTCCACGTTGTATTTCTAAACTAAACTAAACTAAAGGGCCTGTCCCACTTATGTGTCCTTGGCACGCAAATTATGCGACCTCGTGGTCGCATTGAGCCGCGACGGTCCCGCGAAGGTCGCGGCAATTTCATGCGTACGCACAGCCGTCTGGAGCATGTGACATCATTTGAAGATGGACACAAAGCTGGAGTAAATCAGCGGGACCGGCAGCAACTCTGGAGAGAAGCAATGGGTGATGTTTCGGGTCGAGACTATTCTTCAGTCTGAAAAGGTCTTTAAAATGATGAGAGGGATAGACAGAGTTGACGTGGATAAGCTTTTCCCACTGAGAGTAGGGAAGATTCAAACAAGGGGACATGACTTGAGAATTAAGGGACAGAAGTTTAGGGGTAACATGAGGGGGAACTTCTTTACTCAGAGAGTGGTAGCTGTGTGGAATGTGCTTCCAGTGAAGGTGGTGGAGGCAGGTTCGTTTTTATCATTTAAAAATAAATTGGATAGTTATATGGACGGGAAAGGTATGGAGGGTTATGGTCTGAACGCAGGTGTATGGGACTAGGGGAGAATACGTGTTCGGCACGGACTAGAAGGGTCGAGATGGCCTGTTTCCGTGCTGTAATTGTTATATGGTTATATGGTTATATGGAAACGTGACCCATTGCTTCTCTCCAGAGATGCTGCCGGTCCCGCTGAGTTACTCCAGCACTTTGTGTCCATCTCCAATCGTCTTGGTCCTGCTCTAGTAGTAGGAGTGGGGGTGGATCCGGACCGTAACGGCCGTGAGCCCCAGGCCGAGCTCGCCAATCGTTTGCCTGCTTCTGCTGCTGTTGGAGGTGACATGTTGCGTCTCGCCAGGGTCTTGGGCCTGTCGCGTCAGTTACACGACAGGCCATTGGCGCGCAAAGATTTTGTTCGCTACAAAATTTTCGGAGCCCCGCGCGATGTCGCGCACAACTACATACCCCTCCGCGCTTCTCAGTGGGACCGGCCCCGCACGGCCATACGATGCCTGTGTGCCTCAACGTGACCACGAGGTCATGTAATTTGCGTGCCAAGGACACGTAAGTGGGACAGGCCCTTAAGTCACCACAGAATTGGAGAGAAAGCAAAGAAGATAGACACAAAATGCTGGAGTAACAGTGGAACAGGCAGTATCTCTGGATACTGGAAGGAATGGGTGACGTTTCGGGTCGAGACCCTTCTTCAGACTGAGATTCAGTCACGCATTCCTTCTCTCCGTGATGCTGCCTGTTCCGCTGAGTTACTCCAGCATTTTGTGTGTATCTCCGCTTGAAAGGAAGAGTATCCTTCCCTCCATAAGCAGCACGAGGAAGCCTGTTGAATTGTTACAGTAATCCAACAGCATCTTGATAACTCCACTGCTACAAGTATATTATTTTCACATTATTTTCCAAAATCAAAATTAAAATTCTTGAAGTACCATGGTGGGAATAGAATTCACTTCCCTGGAATACTGGTAAAATAATCACCACCATGGTGGTGTCCAATGTCAACAGAAAGCACTCCTAGGTCAGATATTCAGTAGTGCTCTATGTTGACGCTAGTCACCACAACTCTCAACTCTGCCTGGATATTCTGCAATATTTGTTTCTAATGCCGGTTCAGCCATGAGCATTTCTCTTTCCACAGATCCTGTTTGGCCTGCCTCGCTAACGGCTTGTCTCGTCCTTTTCCTTCTTTGTGTTTTTAGTTTGTTGCAAAATGGCTGTTTTTGTTAATAATTAGTTTTATATTATGTGGGGGTGGTTGGGGTGGAAACTTTTTTTAATCTCTTTCCTCGACGGAGATGCAACTTTTTCCGAGTCGTATCTCTGTCTGCACTGCGGCCTAACATCGTGGAGCTGGCGGCCTCTCGATGGGACCTCGAAGCTCCAACCGCGGGAGCCTGTGGACTTCAACAACATGGAGCTCGCGGACCCTGGTTAGAGACCGACCGACTTCGGGAGCTCCAAGCCGTGGGAGCTTCGATCGCCGGCTGCGGGAGCTTCGATCGCCCTGATTGCGGATGGTTCGACTCCCCGACAGTGGGAGAAAAGGAGGAAAGAAGATAAGATTTTATTGGAATGGGGAATGGGGAGGAGCCGCTGTGATGGATATTTATGTCAAATTTTGATGTAGTTGTGTGTCTTGTTGCTTTTTTGGTGTGACTGTATGGCAAATCAAATTCCTCACATGTTGCAAAACATACTTGGCTAATAAATTATGATTATGATTATGAAGTCCCTGCAAAGATTGCAATTTTTATTTTTGACGTATAACATTCTCGTCATCTATGCTGCTTGACACGGGCAGATAATGTACCACAGTAGGCTGACGATCACCAGCCTTATTCATCCGACATGTTGGAATCAAAGATGGGCCTCTCGATGGATTCCTGCTTGTGTGGATTTCTGCCAAGAATTTGTTCGTTGCATAACCACTGGTTTCAGCTTCCAGAGCAAAGGAGAAACAAACAAAGCCTGGGTTTGTAGCTCCTTTACAGTGGCCACCTGGTAACTGTGGCTGACAACTGCTCATTGCTTGATGTAGATTCCATCACCCCATTACTTCCATTCTCCACCAGCCACCTAGCAACGCCTTTTGCATCTTCCACTCCATCTCCACATGGAGCAGGGCCCATGAGGATTGGGCACCTGGTGGTTGGATCAGATAAGTTAGGGTTAGCCTTGATATCCTAAACTGTACCCTTGTATGGATTGCCAAACTCAGTAGAAAGAAAGATCCCAATGCAAATTCTAGCACAGACAACACTTCTTTTGTTTACTTTAGAGATACAGCACAGAAGCAGGCCTGTCGACCCACCGAGTCCATGCCTCCGCACATTAACCCTAATCGACACATTCTAGGGCCAATTTTACATTTATACCTCACCCATTAACCTACAAACCTGTCGACTTTGGCGTGTGGGAGGAAACCGGAGCACCTGGAGAAAACCCACGTAGGTCACGGAGAGAGCGTACAAACTCCTTACAGACAAGCACCCGTATTCAAGATTGAACCTGGGTCTGTGGCGCTGTGAGCCAGTAACACTACCGCTGCTACCACCATCTTGGCTGCATGAGCTGTACACGCGGTATCGTGATGGCTGCACATTGTATTCCACCTAAAATTCTGCTCTAATGGAGCCATGTGGTTAGGAGTGATGGCACAGTGTGGTAATAGGATATTAATGTAGAGACTAGCGCTCCAAGAGCTTGCGCTCAAATCCTGCTGCAACAGGCATTGGGGAAAAATCCAGAATTAAAGAAATAATAGGCATTATGGTCACCAACAAACCACCAGAGAAGTAAAACTCAACAGATTCACAACAGTGCTGGGTTAACTCAGCAGGTCTGGCAAATTCATGGATAGATGATATTTTGGGACGGTAACCTGCTTCAGACTTGTGCTCAGTAGTTCCTTGTTTTTACTTCTTCCAGATTCATAAATACCATACAGGGACGGGTAATTAGCTCTCCCTGCTTAACAACCCATCAACATATATACCACGTGTATAGTTCACTCGCCCCCCTGCAGGAACTATACAACAGGAGGTGCAACTCCAGAGCAAATAAAATCATGGGAGACCCCTTCCACCCCTGCGACGGACTGTTCCAGCTGCTAAGGTCAGGCAAACGCCTCCGTTGCCATGCTGTGAGAATGGAGAGGTTGAGAAGGAGTTTCTTCCCAGAGGCAATTCGGACTGTAAATGCCTATCTCACCAGGGACTAACTCTACTGAACGTTTTTCCTTCCATTATTTATTATGTAAAAGAATATGTGTGTTATGATTGTGTTTATAATTTGTTTGGTTGTTTTGTTGTTTGTCTTTTGCACAAAAGTCCGCGAGCATTGCCACTTTCATTTCACTGCACATCTCGTATGTCTATGTGACAAATAAACTTGACTTGACTTGACTTGACTTGACATTGTTGACTCTTAAATGGCCTCTTCAGGTAAGTGGGGATAGGCAATAAATGCTAGTCTTGCCAGTGATGCATGGATTCTGGATAATAAATAAATTAAACAATAAAACAAAACTTTTGTTTTGTTTAATGCAAGAAATAACAGTGAATAATTTTTCAATTTTTAGAGAAGGCTTTGCCTGTTATAGTTCCTCCCTGGTAGGGGCCATGGAGAGGTAGCAGTACAAATGAGCTGTGGACAGCATCAGACTTGTGCTTCAGTAATTCACTGCTCTTTAGGTTCTGCATAATGCAACAATCCTTAAAGGCAGTGGAGCAATGGCTTACATCATCGTCCAAACTCAATGAGCCATGGTAACTTAACGAGGCCTCATGTTCCATGCCAAAAAAATCAATATCCATCAATATAAGTTTAGTTTACTTTAGTTTAGGGATTTAGCACGGAAACAGGCCCTTCAGCCCACCAGGCCCGCACCGACCAGCGATCCCCGCACATTAATGCTACTCTACACACACAAAGAACAATTTTACATTTACACCAAGGCAATTAACGTACAAAAATGTACGTCTTTGGAGTGGGGGAGGAAACTGAAGATCTCGAAGAAAACACACACGGGTCACGGGGAAAATGTACAAATCCCGTACAGATAGCACCCATAGTCAGGATCGAACCCAGATCACTGGCGCTGTTAGGCAGTTGCTCTTGAGAGGCCACTGCAGATGCTGGATATACACTGAAGATAGAAACAAAATGCTGGAGTAACTCAGCCGGAAGAGAAGCATTTCGGGAGAGAAGAAATGGGTGACGTTTCGGGTCAAGACACTTTTCACACAAAGGGTGGTGGGTGTATGGAACAAGCTGCCAGAGGACGTAGTTGACGTTGGGACTATCCCAACATTTAAGAAGCAGCTAGACAGGTACATGGATAGGACAGGTTTGGAGGGATATGGACCAAACGCAGGCAGGTGGGACGGGTGTAACTTGGATATGTTGGCCAGTGTGGGCAAGTTGGGCCAAAGGGTCGGTTTCCATGTTGTATCATTCAATGACTCTATGGCTCTTTAACGGAAACCCTACAAAATAGTAAGATTAAAAGAGAATTTACCAGTTTGAAGTTTGATCTTTATTTTATGAGGTGTTACATAAAAACATAGAAACATAGAAACATAGAAAATAAGTGCAGGAGTAGGCCATTCGCCCCTTCGAGCCTGCACCTCCATTCAATATGATCATGGCTGATCATCCAACTCAGTATCCTGTACCTGCTTTCTCTCCATACCCCCTAATCCCTTTAGCCACAAGGGCCACATCTAACTCCCTCTTAAATATCGCCAATGAACTAGCCTCAACTACCTTCTGTGGCAGAGAGTTCCAGACATTTACCACTCTCTGTGTAAAAAATGTTTTTCTCATCTCAGTCCTAAAAGATTTCCCCTTTATCCTTAAACTGTGACCCCTTGTTCTGGACTTCCCCAACATCGGGAACAATCTGCCTGTATCTAGCCTGTCCAACCCCTTAAAAAATTTGTAAGTTTATATAAGATCCCCCCTCAATCTTCTAAATTCTAGCGAGTACAAGCCGAGTCTATACAGTCTTTCTTCATATGAAAGTTCTGACACCCCAGGAATCATTCTGGTGAACCTTCTCTGTACTCCCTCTATGGCAAGAATGTCCTTCCTCAGAATAGGAGACCAAAACTGTACGCAATACTCCAGGTGTGGTCTCACCAAGACCCTGTACAACTGCAGTAGAACCTCCCTGCTCCTATACTCAAATCCTTTTGCAATGAATGCTAACATACCATTCGCATTCTTCACTGCCTGCTGCACCTGCATGCCTACTTTCAATGACTGGTGTACCATGACACCCAGGTCTCATTGCATCTCCCCTTTTCCTAATCAGTCACCATTCAGGTAATAGTCTACTTTCCTGTTTTTACCACCAAAGTGGATAACCTCACATTTATCCACATTATACTGCATCTGCCGTGCATTTGCCCACTCACCCAGCCTATCCAAGTCATCTTGCAGCCACCTAGCATCCTCCTCACAGCTAACACTGCCCCCCAGCTTCATGTCATCCATAAACTTGGAGATGTTGCATTCAATTCCCTCGTCCAAATCATTAATATATATTGTAAATAGCTGGGGTCCCAGCACCAAGCCTTGCGATACCCCATTAGTCACTGCCTGCCATTCTGAAAAGGACCCGTTTACTCCTACTCTTTGCTTCCTGTCTGCCAGCCAGTTCTCTATCCACATCAATACTGAACCCCCAATACCGTGTGCTTTAAGTTTGTATACTAATCTCATTATGATGAGGGATTATGTGAAGAAGGCCGTCAACCCGCATGTGCGTCAATCTTCAAAGCAGCGGTGTGAAATCACAGATAACAGTAGTTGACCTAAAGATAATAAGATTGGAGAGAACTAGAACTACCAGCTGATCTTTTTATGAGGAGGGTTGGGAGCGGAGGGCACGTAATCCCTCATCGTAACTCCTCATAAAATAAAGATCAAACTTCAAACTGGTAAGTTCTCGTTTAATCTTACTATTTTACTTTGGAGTCACTACGTGAAGACTTTGAAGCTCTGTGATTTCATGCTGGATACAAGTCAAGGCGTCACACACTGCAACAATTGACCATGGATGAGTGAAAAAGATTAATGCATTCAGACATGACATAGTTTGCTAAAAATCCTGATGCTTAATCATCAAAGGAAATTAATAGTGACCCTTCCCATCCTGGGGGGAATCTATGAAACAGAACATAAATGGAATTGGAAAATACCCCCGGTCTGGCTTTGGGTATTATAAAAATTGGAAAGATCTTCGATTGACCCTCCTACAGCCGCAAGGATGTGGTCCAGTGGAACATACATAACCCTGCTTCTGATGTTGTAGCAGCCCTAGTGGAGTGAGATTTGAAAATGTTTGTATTTACTCCTGCATAAGCCAAAACCCGTTTTGACTACCTGGAGATGGTCTGGATTGATCTATTTTATGAGGTTTTTAGTAACTAACAATCATTGCTAGTGCAGAGCATCTAAGGCTGTAGGTGACCTTGACGTATTGTTGTAAATGTGTGGCCACATACAACCAAAGGTCCATGGGGTGTGCCATGAGAAAATGTTTGGGACCTGACGCCCCTGGTCTGCTCCACTTAACTACATCATAAACATAAAATATATATTATTAGCAGATGTAACCATCCTGTCCAGTCGCAATTTAAGTAGTGGCTGGACCAGTTACGCTGAGGCTAGCGCCATGAGCACAACCACTTTGTAAGTGAGTTGACCAGGGATAGAGGTGTAGCTGGGCCCTATTGGTGAAGCAGTTTAAGAACAATGCTAACATCCCATATCTCCGAGTACTTAGTCCTGGGAGAATTTGCGTTAAAGATATCCTTTACAAATCTGGATATCAGAGGGTGAGACCTGACAGTGGGTCCCGATTGTTGCAGCAACTATGATGAGGAAGCTTGTTGGCACTGTAGTGGTACTATAACTTAATTAATTGTCAAAAAACCCATCTGAAAATGAACGTTAGTTATCTGTGCCATATTATATGTAACTTTGGCACGAAACAAAACACTTCCCATCTCCTGATGAGCAAAATGTGCTGCTTTCTCAGTGCTATCCCTGCACTCTGAAAATAGGTAACTCATGCAAAGCCCATCCGCCTCCGTAACTAGAGATGGTATTCATAATTTCATCTTTGAGTACTAGCATCAGTTTGTAATATAACTGAAGAGTTATTGAGCAATGTTAGTTCTGATAAGGCAAAGGCACAAATGCACAGCTGAAAACACAGCTGCTACATTGCCAATTACTCTTGATGAATAGAGGCTGCTTCATAACAACAAGGTTGTTACAGGCTTTAATTAATTCCAATCTCTTGCCGCAGGGCGGAGTCACAGCAAATTAATAGAGTTAAAGGTAAATCACAATAATCAATAACTCTAGTTGTTATCAACTTAAATTCAACTGGATGGATGCCGAAACTGTTAATTTTAGCAAAATACAGCGTTTGCAAATCATGTAGATAGGCCATAACAAGTGTTTTTGAGCTCTAAGCAGCCCAAGCACCGGTTTTGCTATGTTCATTTTGTACAAAAATTAAGTATTGCCAACTTGTAAATGGTCCACATACCCCATGTTTCGGAAAGAACCTGACCCACCTACCTTCATGGTTACCGGTGGTCTTATGGTAAGCCCAAAGGCCCCTGATGCGGGTTCTATTTCCGTCCTTGATTGGAGAGCAGGACTGGCAGGGTACGTGGATTCCATATTTTTCCTGAGATCGGCTTGGGCCTTGGCCTAAAAGCCCTCTGCCCAGCTTGCTGGCTGCCACCAGCTTGAGTGAACTGCTTACTGCCGATGGAGGCGTGGGGTGTATTGTCGCCGAAACGATGAGACTGTTCTCGTAGTTCGACTGTTTTAGCTCACTCATGCAGGTCTCACCTGTTGAATAGGTTTACCTGAAGAGAAGATTCGGCGGCTGGTTTCCTAGGGTCCATGCCCCTCCAACATCACCCCTGACAGCGCTGTTCACTGCCGGTACTTTCAGGAACTCCAGTAGGTGCAACGGACATACACTGAGTTTGTAGTCAGTTACACACTGACCCCGACTGCTCCCCTCCTTAGAGAGGGAGACAGTGTTGCAGCCTTGTACACAGGTGCTGTTGCTGCGGGCCCCGCAGAGACCTGCAGTGATATAACTCCCTCCTTGGAGCATACCATTGTGGAACACCTCTCCATCAGGTGCTCCATGTGGGTTAAATGTCCGAAGATCGCTACCCATTGAAGGAGAGGATCCTCTCCATCAGGAATCCTCCTGGCTCGACTCGTTTGAGTCAACAGACTTTCTCCGTGGCTACCCTTCAAGCGGGTTTGCCAAGGTGCTGCCACACCAGTCTGAAGCCGCTGGCTCCCGCCATCCCGGGAATTAACCTTGTAAATCCTTCCTCAAAAATTAGGGGACCAAAACGGCACACAATACTCCAGGTGTGGTCTCACTAGGTCCCTGTACAACTACAGAAGGACCTCTTTGCTCCTATACTCGACTCCTCTTGTTGTAAAGGCCAACATGGCATGGATTCTCCAGAATGACAGTGTCTCTAGTGGTCTTCCTCCCGTCTGAACAGACCAGATTCCTCTATTGGATTATCTCATAATCCCAGAAAACTAGGATGTACCACTGTACACTAACTATATCTGCAACTTAAACCTTTAGCCCCTGGTATCACTCCGTAGACCCTCCAAGGCTGATATTTCTTCCCTTGGCATTGGATTCCAGAACTGAAAAAGGTTTTTGAGACACTCGGCCAACATCTGAACATCTTATACATCTGAAAGGTTAAATTCCTCCCTTGTATTCCAGCCTTACATGAGGTGTTGTGGTAAGAACATATTTATCAATGTCTTCCAAGATACGGTGAAGAGTACCTCAGGTGGAGGAAAATGCATGTGAATTTGAATTTGTTTGAGGCCATGTACACTGACTACTCATTAACCATATAACCATATAACAATTACAGCACGGAAACAGGCCATCTCGGCCCTACAAGTCCGTGTCGAACAATTTTTTTTTCCCCTTTGTCCCACCTGCCTGCACTCATACCATAACCCTCCATTCCACGATTTCTAGAGCCACTTCCTTAAGTACCCTGGGATGCAGACCATGTGGCCCTGGGGATTCTTCAGCCTTCAGTCCCATCAGTCTACCCAACACCATTTCCCACCTAATGTGGATTTCCTTCAGTTCCTCCATCACCCATATCCTCTGGGTAGATTGTTTGTGTCCCCCTTAATGAAGACTGATCCAAAGTACCTGTTCAACTCATCTGCCATTTCCTTGTTCCCCATAATAAATTCACCTTTTTCGGTCTTCAAGGGTCCAACTTTGGTCAGTGCACTAGATTCATACATCTTCATCAGGAAGCATGAAGGAACCCTTCTTATATCTTACCAAAAAACAAGTTATACTACGTAATTATAAAATACTATTTCCTTACCTAAAATCCAAACTTCCCTGTGGACAATGTTTACAATATTCAGTCCAGTTCCACACCAGATACCAGAATTTTAGCCAGGATATTTGAACGATCTAAAACTCACTGCCCAAGAAGATGGTTTCAGGATGACTCAACAGTAACCTTCAAAAATAAATTGCATCTCCATTGAAAAAGCAAAACCTCTGCAGGGAAAGAATACTTTGGAGGAAGGAGGAGAGTGAGATTAATTGGGGACATCACCCAATGAATTTCTGCCACTGAATTATCTTTTTAGTGAGTATAAAAGACAAAGTACATTTTTGTGGTTTAAGGCCGAAATAGGGAGCATCATCCTGTTGCAAACATTTCCTTCGCTTTCAGTAGCATGACTGGAACCAGACTCTTGTCATATAGACAATAGGCAATAGCCAATAGGTGCATTTGTAGGCCGTTTGGCCCTTCGAGCCAGCACCGCCATTCAATGTGATCATGGCTGATCATCCACAATCAGCCTTCCTGCCTTCCTGGGAAACGGAAGTACAATGGGATCTGGGGGTCCTTGTTCCTGCCTTCTCCTCATACCCCCTGACTCCGCTATCTTTAAGAGCTCTATCTAACTCTCTCTTGAAAGCATCCAGAGAACCGGCCTCCACCGCCGTCTGAGGCAGAGAATTTCACAGACTCACAACTCTCTGTGAGAAAAAGTATTCTTCTTGGGGATGTGTATAAAGTTAGAAGAATTTAGGTACAATACTACATTTATAAGACACTAGGACAGGTACTACGTGGACAGGAAATATTTAGGGGTATATGGGCCAAATGCAGGGATCAGGGCCAAATGCAGGCCAATAGGGCTTGCTTAGATGGAGTCTTGGACATCTTGGTCAACATGAATGAGATGGGCCAAAGGGTCTGTTTCCATGCTGTATGATTCTATGACCATATGACTCTAATACATCCCGCTATGCAAGGCAAATTTACTTCTCATAAGTTGTATGAAGCTCGCAGCCATAAAAATTCTTAAATGTCACTTTCAAATATGGTGCAGAAATGTTGCCGATGACCGAATCTCGAAAAGACCGATAACATTTCTCCAACACTGAGTGAGATCTTCTTGTTTTATTATTTCAGCTTTGGGAGATTGACTCCAGGTTAGGATGAACACCTCATTTAACTTCAACAGACGTGGAGCTATTGCATTATGTAACAGCCTTTACACTTCACCTATCAACCTGCCTTCTCTGGTATTAGCGGTCTTTCTAAGAAAGGTAATGAAAACTTGCCCAATCTCAAACATTGTTTTTCGAAGGAAACTGGGTACTTTATGAGATTTTTCCCAATACAAGCTAAAGAGTTTCAGTTTCCTGCATTCATCATTAACACGTCTAAATACAGTGGTGATTTAACCAGAGACCCTGCAAAGGCATATTCCCTGGGATCTCTATGGAGTTGAACCTGCTGGAGGTCAGAAGTGGAAACTTTACAGCAGTAACTTCTAACTTCACACATTTTTCTGGTATCAAAATGGGGCAGCACAATGATACATCACAATGCCAGAAAATTGGCTTCATACCCAACGTCAAGAGCTGGCTGTGTGGAGTTTACAAGTTATCTTCATGAGTTTCCTCCATTAATTTTTTTATTGAGTGGAATCGGAAATGCTCCCAATGACGACTATCACCAGAGTAACTGAGTAATAACTTCCAATTCCTTCTGTTTTGTATATCACTTCAGTCATGACCTGAGATTGTCTTCATAATGAGGCATTTTTTAAATGTTAATATCTGTATCCACCACACCCTCGCAGAGATCACTGATCTCCTCCACTCCTCTACTTTCTCTACAACTACACAACTGATCACTGGAGCATACTGAATCTTTCCACTACACCAGCTAGTGGCCAGGCATTCACGCTGTTGGAGATAGACTCAAAATGCTGGAGTAACTCAGCAGGGCGATCTGCATCTCTGGACGGAAGGAATGTGTTTAAGAAGGAACTGCAGATGTTGGAAAATCGAAGGTACATAAAAATGCTGGAGAAACTCAGCGGGTGCAGCAGCATCTATATAGAAGCCTATCTCCTTCATACCATAGATGCTGCTGCACCCACTGAGTTTCTCCAGCATTTTTGTGTACCTTGGAAGGAATGGGTGACGTTTCAGGTTGAGGTCTTTCTTCAATCTGAACACGGGTCCTGACCTGAAACGTCACCCATTCCTTCTATCCAGAGATGCCGCCTGTCCCGCTGAGTTACTGCAGCATTTTGTGTCTATCTTCGGTGTAAACCATCATCTGCAGTTCCTTCCTACACATTCAAGCTGTTAGACTAAGTTCTAGAATTTATGCACTTAAATTATTATTTTCTCCATCTCTTCGATGTTTTCAATAAGATCAAAGTACACATTAACTACTGCTGTGTGGAGCTTTGACATAGACTGCATTGCAGCCACGAGAGCACTGTGCAATGGAACATGCAATGGAACATGCAGAGTACTTTCTGCAAAAAACAACATGTAGCTTTGTTTTATATTTGGATGATTTTAGGCTTTCACATCTTTTTCTTGGAACTGAGCATATTATGAAGTTAAAGAGACATTTAGCATGGAGCCCCGGCTCTTTGGCCCAACTGGTCCATGCTAACTGAGATGCCATCAATGCTAATCAGATTTGCCCATGTTTGACCCATATGTCTCTAAACCTTTTCCATCCATGTATTCTAAGGACAAGTAGATCCATATTTATGTCTGTCTGTCTGTCTGTCTGTCTGTCTGTCTGTCTGTCTGTCTGTCTGTCTGTCTGTCTGTCTGTCTGTCTAATCTATCCACATAACTAAACTATTTTTTACGATTTTACGATTTTTACGATTATAAATTCTTCTACGATTTTTCGCCAGGTTACTCACCGTTCTCTTGTGCTACGAGTGCAACAAGTTTCATTCCTATCGGTGGTATATTGTAAAAGTTATTGAGATTTAAAAATCTTAAAAACCGCGCGTGCGCAGATTCCTTCAGTCAGCGCCACGCAGATTGGTCTATACTCCTGTCAGTCAATGCCATGGCCGGCATTGCGACGCCCCTTCCTGCCCCACTGTCTGCTTCACTCACAAACTCCTCTCTCCCCTCCTCACAGTAACTTGTCTATTGTTTCCCCCACCACCGGCTGCTGCGGAGGGGGGTTCAGTGGAGGCCCAGTGGAGGCTCTGGTCCTGTCTCTCTCTCTCCCTCATCACTCACCACTCTCCCCCCGCCTGCCGTCTGCAGCAATGGCGGTCCCGTCTACCCGTCCCGCCAGGTCTGTCTCCTCCGCTGCCGCCATTTCGGTAACTCACCCTCACGAGCTTCTCCACCAGCTCATCGAAACTCGCGGTGCCCACGGTGACGAACACCGACTCCATCACCCTCCCCCCACTGCGGCCCGGCGGCTTCAGCGAGCAGGCAGCCAGGTAGGTGGATGGGCAGGGCGGGGACGGGCCGAGCGGTAGCAGCGGGCAAGCGGGCAGGGTGGGTAAGGGAATGGGCCGAGCAACGGCTGAGCCGGTGGGCAGACGGAGGGAGGGAGAGTCGGGTTGCAGGGTGGCCAAGCAGCTTGCACAGAGTTTGATTAACTCACGCACATGATGCAAACTGGTCTCATCATCAAGTCAATGGGAACTAAACCACAGCTAACAATGAATGACCTGTGGAGGAAGGAACTGCAGGTGCTGCTTTTTATGGAGGGAGGGAGGGAAGGACTGAGGGTAGAGGAAAGGATAGGGAGGGAGAGGTGAGGGAGGGATTGGGGAGGGGAGGAGGAGAGGTGAAAGAATAGGGAGGGTGAAGAGGAGGGGGAGGGAGTGCTGGGGGATGAGCGGAAATGAGCTGTGCCTGCGCAGTCGGGGGCTATGCGTGAGTGGTGCAATATTGCGTTGAGGGGACGGGTTGCATTGGGGGAACGGGCAGAGTGGTGGAATGTTGCGTTGGGGAACGGCTTGTGTTGGGGCACCGGGCCTCCCATGTATCAGGGACCCATGAGTCCCACTTAGTCTAGTTCCCCCTAAATCTCTTTCCTCACATGTGAATCTATGCCTCCTTATTGTGATACTGTTGCCATGATCCCTAGTTTTCATACCTCCACTGTCACCTCTCAGTCTCCTTTGCTCCAGAGAAAACAAGCCCAGACGATCCAATCTCTCCTCATAACTAAACTCCGCCAATCCAGGCCACATCCTGGTGAATCTCCTCTGCACTCTCTCCAGAGGCAACTGGAAGTGTACATAACACTCCAGGTGCCGTCCAACTGGTGTTTTGTAAGCTTGCAAAATAACCTCCCAACTGTTATATTCTATGCACCATCCAATATTTAAAGAACATTTCAAAGAATTATTCAAGAGGTTCTTTGGCTCTTAATGTAAGATTTTGATGACTTAATAACACAGCACTGGCCATTTGGCCCAACAGATCCATAGGAATCTAAACCTATGCCTCATAAACCTGTCCGCATATCCTCAGTGTAATTCTACCAGATAATCCGTTGTGTAATCCTATTATCATTCCCTAAATGTAATTCTATCAGGCTTCCCTTAATGTATCACCAACTATAACTCAGTACAATTGTATCGATGTATTCACAATGTAATCCAATCAGCATATCCTCAGGGTAATCCTATCAATTTAGCCCTGGTGTAACCCTATCAACTGATCCGAGATATAATCTTATCAATCTATCCTTCAGTCTAGCGGCATATCCTCCATGCAATCCTCTCAGCATATCCTTAATGTAATCAGGTCAACATATCGTCAGTCCACTGTCAGCATATCCTTGCGTTTTCTTACTAAAGTGTTCATCTAATTTTTCTTTATTCACATCCACGCTCTAGAAAATAAGTAACATTTTGTTGAAGGCATTGAACATCAGTCTGGTTTTGATATATTGAAGTGGTCCCCACTTTAACAGTCAGGTGTAACAAGGCCTTATGTGGGAAAATTACATATCCCGTTTTTCAAAGAACTATCCACTGAATTGCCTTCTTTGCCCATGGTCTTTTAAATGTTATTCTCCATTTTAAGAAGGTCTCGACCCGCAACGTCACCCATTCCTTCTCTCCAGAGATGCTGCCTGTCCCGCTGAGTTACTCCAGTTTTTTGTGTCTATCTTCGGTTTAAACCAGCATCTGCAGTTCCTTCTCACACATTTATCCAAAACCGCTTGGAAATGCTTTATTCTTCGGAAGGACTTGCAGATGCAGGTTTACACCCAAGGTAGACATAAAATGTTGGAGTAACTCAGCGGGACAGGCAGCATATGTCTGCAGAAGTGTCTCGACCCGAAACATCACCCATTTCTTCTATCCAGAGATGCTGCCTGTCCCGCTGAGTTATTCCAGCATTTGTGTCTACATATAGTAATTATCACATTATCACAGCTGTCTTGCAATACTAGGAACCTTGCATGGTGTCTTTTTGGAGGTTGCACATTCTTCCTGAGACTAAATGGGATTCCTCCAGATGCTCTGGTTTTCTTCCCCATTCCAAAGATTGGTAGGTTAATTGGCCTTTGATAATTGTCCCCAGTGTATGGGTTGGCGGTATTTAATTGGAATGTCGGGAGAATAAAATGGATTCCTGTAGGATTAGTGAAGATGGCTGCTGGATGGTTGGTGGGTTCGTGATGGGTTGAAGGGCTAGTTTTCCTGCTGAATCTCGATGAGAAAACTGGGTTTCTTGAAAAAATTCTTGATGGAGACTGGACTTTGTGCCTTCCCTCACAGTGGGAACCATTGTGGGAGGATGTTTTTATTTTGAATGTTAAATTCTCTTTATAATGTTATGTTGCATTCTTATTAATGTGCTGCAAAGGCAACTCGAATTTCACTACACCAATTGGTGTGTGTGACAATAAATGAACCCTTGAACCTTTGAGCCTTTGAAATGATGACGAAATGTTGAAGCCAAAATGTATCGTAATTGGGTGCCCTGTTTGCGCAATAGTATGGATGCTGAAATCTGGTTGCTCAATGGCTTCATTCATGAATAGTGATGTAAGAAATAAAATACTCTTGGGCTAATCCATCAATTAAAATTTACAACAATGTTCATTGGGTGAAATGTCCTACTTATGGAAAGTCCTCTCTCTGTAATGTTTTGCTTTGGACTGCAGCGCAAAGCCGCAGTTTGCAAAAAACACCTTGCATTTCCTCTACAATAATGAAATATGTTTTTCTAAGATGCGGCCTACATGGTTGCCATTGGCAACGGCCTGCAGAGATTGCAATGCTACCTCATTGCTGCTAAGAATGATGGGAAGTAGGTCAGCCTTACTGAAACGAGAGGTACAAATGTAATGTTTCAGCTTGATATTTCATCATGAACGGGAAAAATTGGAGGTGACACAAGTCGGAAGGAAAGGATGGAAGATCTGTAAAAGACTGAAAGATGAGAACTAATCTCTTGTAAACCGTGAGGGACTGTCAGGGGGTGGGGAGAAGAAAGGAGGACCTGGTGTTGGGAGGGTGGGGGTGGGAGAGGGGGGGAACAAAGGAGAACCTGGCACGTGATACTTTATAACTTTAGTGGCGCCCTTTATCTTGTAACTCTTTGCATACCTTGTGTGTGCTAAACAAAAAATGTCACTGTGACATCACGTGTGACAATAAAGTATTCATCCATTCAATCATTCAATCAATCATTCATTCATCCATTCATTCATTCAATCATTCATTCATTCAATCAAATCATTCATTCATTCAATCAATCATTCATTCACAGAGTGCATGGTTGGGTATGGTGAGGATCACCAATATCACAGGTTCCCCATCAGTATAATCAATGGCATTGACAAAGAGAGCGACAGTGGGCAGTTCTCATGGATACCAAGTAAGTTTAGTCGAATTTGAATCCTGGATAAAATAACAACAACCTGACTAAAGGGGTACCTAGCTGGTACAGTGGGTAAATTGCAGATTTATAGTCCAGAGGCCAGGCATGTCCAGAAACCTGAGTTCGAATCCCATTGTGGCAAATATGGAATTTAAACTCAGTTCGTAGTCTGGAATTTGAAAATAGAGACAGCGAGTCTCAGTAACAGTGATTATGAAAGGATTGGATTGTTCTAAAAGCCCATCTGGTTCACTACTGCTCTATGGGGAGGAAACTGGCCTACTTACCTAAGTGGTTCAACAAACCATCAGTTCGAGGGTAATTAGGAGTGGGTAATAAATCCTTGTCAGAGACCAAAAATTGTATATAAATTAATACTCATAGCCTGATGCTATTTTACTAAAGGTGAACTCAAACCTCTAATAATCCCTGACAGACTCGCGCGAACCTCCAGCACCACTCCCTGGGCTGGGAACGACCTGCCTTTCCACGGGCAATGTGGATTCTCAAAAGCATTAAGTGCCTCATGCTATTCCGACCGTCTAGAGCTGGATTCAGTTACATGGCAGGTGCATCTGACAGCCTCAAATAGAACAAACACAAGAACGATGGGGATTTAAGGCTTCAATTAGCTAATGGAATATTAAGGGAACACACTGTCCCAAGTTGCCTTTACTGCATCAGCTGAAGGTTTCAAAGGGAAAGGCTTTAGGTTAAGCCAGTGAATCTAAGGCACCAACCCTGGGGAGCTAACTCAGCGCACAGGCTGCCTTCTAATGGGGAAGAGAAATGGACAGATGACTAATTGGCTCCATCATCCTGCCGTCATGTGTCTCGGAAACTATTTACCCACTCAGCAATGACTGCTGTTAAAGGTTGTGTCTGACTGACCTGCACATTTGAGCCCTTTGCTGTGTTCCCTTTGAGTTAGGGAGGGGATGGAGGGCGGACATGGGATGGGAACTGGATTCTTTCAAGGATTAAATGAGGGAAATAACTAAGCAATGGAAACGATAGCTTGGCTTCAGTCAGTGGCTGGATGCTAGTGGGACAACCATGGCATTAACACCAAGAGCATAAATAAAACGGAACCATTATTTCACACTGCATTTTATGAACGATTAGCATTGATGGGGGTTAACAGGCAGGATAGAATCCCCAGCATTGTTTCATAAGTTCATAAATTTACAGGAGCAGAATTAGGCCATTCAGCCCATCAAATCTACTCCGTCATTCAATCTTTCCCTCCCAATCCCATTATCCTTCTTTCTCCACATAACCCTGTCCAAATCAAGAATCTATCAATCTCCACCTTAAAAATATCAATTGATAGCCTCCACAGTTGTCTGTGGCAATTAATTCCATAGATTCACCCTCTTGAAGAAATTCCTCCTCTTCTCCTTTCTAAACCTTTTCTCTTTTATTCTGAAGCTGTGGCCTCTGGTCCTAGACTCTCACACTAGTCCTTTCAACATCCACTCTATCCAAGCCTTTCACAATTTGGTAAGATTCAATGAGGACCCTCCCCCATCTTTCTAAACTCCAGCGAGTACAGGCCAGTGCCGCCAAAGACTCATCATATGTTAACCCAATCATTCCTGGGATAAATTTCATAAACCTCCTCTGTACCTAGGTTTCCACTTTCCAGGGCCCATGAGATCTGCATAATGTTAAACATAGGCAAGGGAACCTCGTCCTGACTGCAAATCCATTGTGACATTTCTGCCTTTCAATGCTTGGCCTTTTAGGTCAGTGCACATTGCACTAATCCAGTCCTGGTGATGAACATTGGATGGGCATTGAACCCACCACATCAAGAGTATATTCTGTGCCTTTGCTACTCTTCAGTGCTTCATCCAACTGGTGTTCAACAAAAAGGAACACAAATTCATCAGCTGAGGGATCTGGTAATCAAGACGGGGTTTCTTTGCCTTTTCTTGGTTAATGGAGTCAACATTAAGGGTCTCAGGTCTATGCTCTCCTGATAGTTGTTCCAAGTTGTTCTATATAGTAAAGACATGAGGCTGTGTTTAATATTATAGATGGGACTTAGATTTGATAGTAGTAAATAAAATGACAACCTAAGAGTCCCGTATGAGGGTGAAAGATGCTTAGTAATGTGTGGATGGAGTCAATGTTGGTCTGCAATGACCAAGGGTTTCTAGGAATGACATGAGGTTATCTTAGACATTACAACCTCAACAGCCTCTAAACATATTAACATTTGTCCCTGATCTCACTGTGGTAGCTTGAAGATTAACCTACAGTAAGGCCCTATCTCTTGATGTTTCTCAAGCTCTACGTCACCCTGACTAACTGCGTGGACGTAGGAATTTAAACTTTAGCCCCTCAGGGTCGGTGCAATTTGCCATGAAATCACAGCTGATCTGTGTCCCAATCTCAGGTTAAAATTTCAGACCTAAGTTACCACAGAAAATTTCAGATACACATTTGCCAATTTCGATTTTGAATTCTCCAGTTTCCCAAGAGGTTTGTATAGCAGTAAAAAGATCGGCCCAAGTCAGCATGGATTTACAAAGGGGAAATCATGCTTGACTAATCTTCTGGAATGTTTTGAGGATGTAACTAGGAAAATGGACAAGAGAGCCAGTGAATGTGGTGTACCTAGACTTTCAGAAAGCATTTGACAAGGTCCCACATCGGAGATTAGTGGGCAAAATTAGAGGACATGGTATTGGGGGTAGAGTGCTGACATGGATAGAAAATTGGTTGGCAGACAGGAGATGAAGAGTTGGGATTAACGGGTCCCTTTCAGAATGGGAGGCAGTGACTAGTGGGGTACCGCAAGGCTCGGTGCTGGGACCGCAGCTATTTATAGGTATGTTACAAAACCTACCTGAATCGCCATTGGGAATCTGCCCTCAGCCAGGTCGGCGATTTTGGCGCTGTTTGGAGGGGGCGGGTTTAAAACGCGATTTTTACTAGGCTGTACTAATCGCACATGTTCAGCCTAGTAAATCATTAACGAAAAATCGCTGCAAGACCCGGTCGCAAAAGGTATTATTAGTTTTATAGGCCTCGATAATATAGTTCTAATAGATTTAAAATTACTGTTTCATCTCGCAACCATTCGCAGCCCCAGGGTTTTATAGAGCAAACAATTAAAGGTATGTACCTTATTTTTACATTAAATGGGCCATATATATAACCCTATATATCAAATTATCTATAACGAATAGTTCATTTTGGGCTTTTTATATCCCGCAGTATTTTTCTCGGCACTTGAGGGTACTAATCCAGCGCTATGTCAACATTCTAAACCGGCGCGTTCCACATGAACCCACTAGAAAGCCGATTTAAATGGGCATTTATTTACAGCAATTGAACACTAAATTCCTTCCATTTGGCCTATAAATTAATGTAAATTAGATATAAAAATCATGTTATATTGTGAATTATTTGTGAATAATCTTTGGACACTTAGGCTATTTAAAAATGTTAATCTTTCCTTAAGAAATGGCCTGTTGACTATCCAAGATCACAGCTTTTTTGTAATGTCCATTGAAAATCAACAGGGAACAAGATGCTAATTTCCGAGTATGAAAATGGTCATAACTTTTTTAATACTTGAGATATGAAAGTGAATTTGGTGTCAAATTAAACTTATTGTTATGCTTTATCTGATGGGATAAATTGCAGACTTGATTTTTTAAATCTCAAAATTTTGTAACATTGCTACTATTTACAATATACATCAATGATTTGGATGAAGGGATTCAAAGTAACATCAGCAAATTTGCAGATGACACAAAGCTGGGTGGCAGTGTGAACTGTGAGGAGGATGCTATGAGAATGCAGAATGACTTGGGCAGGTTGGGGGAGTGGGCCGATGCATGGCAGATACAGTTCATTGTGGATAAATGTGACGTTATCCACTTTGGTAGCAAAAAACATAAAGGCAGATTATTATCCAAATGGTGTCAAGTTGGGAAAAGGGGAAGTACAATAGGATCTGGGGGTCCTTGTTCATCAGTCAATGAAAGTAAGCATGCAGGTACAGCTAGCAGAGAAGAAAGCGAATGGCATGTTGGCCTTCATAACAAGAGGAGTCGAGTATAGGAACAAAGAGGTAGCAGTTGTACAGGGCCCTAGTGAGACCACACCTGGAGTATTGTGTGCAGTTTTGGTCTCCAAATTTTAGGAAGGTCATTCTTGCTATTGAGGGAGTGCAGTAGGTTCTACCCGGGATGGCGGGACTGTCATATGCTGAGAGAATGGAGCGGCGGGGCTTGTGTACTCTTGAAATTAGAAGGATGCGAGGGGATATTATTGAAACATATAAGATTATTAAGGGTTTGGACACGCTAGAGGCAGGAAACATGTTCCCGATGTTGGGGGAGTCGAGAACCAGGAGCCACAGTTAAGAATAAGGGGTAAGCCATTTAGAACGGAGATGAGGAAACACTTTTTCACACAGAGAGTTGTGAGTCTGTGGAATTATCTGCCTCAGAGGGTGGTGGAGGCCGGTTTTCTGGATAATTTTAAGGGAGAGCTATATAGGGCTCTTAAAGATAGCGGAGTCAGGGGATGTGGGGAGAAGGCAGGAACGGGGTACTGATTGTGAATGATCAGCCATGATCACATTGAAAGGCGGTGCTGGCTCGAAGGGCCGAATGGCCTACTCCCACACCTATTGTCTATTGTCTATAATTTCAAATTTCTGCAGCTTTGCTCCTGACTGTGCTGGGCTCTGACTTTGACTGTGGAATGTTGCCCATGGATTCTCCAGGATGACAGTGTCTCTAGTGGTCTTCCTCCCGTCTGAACAGACCAGATTCCTCTATTGGATTATCTCATAATCCCAGAAAACTAGGACCAGTGGCCCTAACACCCATTGTAATGAAGTGTTTTGAGCGACTAGTTATGCAGCACATCAAAAACAGTCTACCTGCCGACCTAGACCCACTGCAGTTCGCCTATAGAGCCAACCGATCCACAGAGGACGCAGTCTCAACAACACTGAACCTCGTGTTGTCACATCTCGATCGGAAAAACACCTATGCCAGGATCCTCTTCATAGACTTCAGCTCCGCTTTCAACACAATCATCCCGCAGCAGCTGGTGGAGAAGTTGGAGCTGTTGGGGGTTGATGCCGGCACATGTAGCTGGGTCCTGAACTTCCTGTCGCAGCGGCAGCAGACAGTCAGGGTGGGCAGTAGGACATCAAAAACCATAGCCGTGAGCACTGGCTCACCCCAAGGCTGTGTCCTAAGCCCCCTTCTGTTTAGTCTGCTGACCCACGACTGTACTGCCAGACTCAATAACAACTTCGTCAACAAGTTCGCTGATGACACAACAGTAGTGGGTCTCATCAGTGACAACGATGAATCGGCGTACAGGATGGAGGTGGAGCTGCTCACAGGTTGGTGCAAATCCCACAACCTCATTCTTAACGTGGGAAAAACTAAGGAGATGGTGGTTGACTTCAGGAGGGCGGGGAAACATCACCATGCATCTCTGCACATCGACGGAGCTGATGTGGAAAGGGTCAGCAGCATGAAGTTCTTGGGACTACACCTGTCTGATGACCTGACGTCCACGGCCAACACCACAGCTCTGGTCAAGAGAGCCCAGCAGTGACTTCACCCCCTCCGAAGACTACGGAAAGCAGGCCTCCCCACCACACATCTACGGACTTTTTACACGGGGACTGTCGAGAGCACACTGACATACGGCATCACTTCCTGGTTCGGGAGCTGCAAGGCGTACGAACGGCACCAACTGGACAGGATAGTGAAGACCGCAAGCAGGATTATTGGTGCTCCACTCCCCTTCCTGCTGGACATATACAAGAAGAGATGCATCAACAGAGCCATCTCCATCATCAAAGACCCTTACCACCCATCACATGACTTTTTCACCATCCTCCCATCTGGGAAGAGGTACAGGAGCATCAGCTGCAAAACCAGCAGGATGCTCCTCAGCTTCTTCCCACAGGCTATAAGACTGTTAAATGAACTTTCCCCCCTGCCAAGTATCGCGCACAAACCCCCCACACTGCAGCAGAGCCACTGTTGTGCCGCTGCCGGTCGGAACGGCTGTTGAATGTTATTGAATGTTATTAGAGGGTTAAATTGTTCATGACTGTATTTTTAATTTTAATTGCTATTTATTTTGTAACGAAAACCGTACGGACACTGGTTGAGAAACGTTTTTTTGTTTCCTCTGAGTATGCGAATACTCAGGAAATGACAATAAAGATTTACAATTACAATTACAATTACAATTACAATTACAATTACAATTGTACACTAACTATATCTGCAACTTAAACCTTTAGTCCCTGGTATCACTCCGTAGACCCTCCAAGGCTGATATTTCTTCCCTGGGCATTGGATTCCAGAACTGAAAAAAGTTCCCCCTTAACCTTCTGCGCTCCAGAGAATAAAGACCTAACTTATTCAACCTATCTCTGTAACTTAGTGTCAACAAAATAGAGAGAGTACAGAGGAAATTTACTAGAATGTTGCCTGGGTTTCAACAACTAAGTTACAGAGAAAGGTTGAATAAGTTAGGTCTTTATTCTCTGGAGCGCAGAAGTTTAAGGGGGGACTTGATAGTGGTCTTTAAAATGATGAGAGGGATAGACAGAGTTGATGTGGACCAGCTTTTCCCTTTGAGAATAGGGAAGATTCAAACAAGAGGACATGACTTCAGAATTAAGGGACAGAAGTTTAGGGGTAACATGAGGGGGAACTTCTTTACTCAGAGAGTGGTAGAGGTGTGGAATGAGCTTCCAGTGGAAGTGGTGGAGGCAGGTTCGTTGGTATCATTTAAAAATAAATTGGATAGGCATATGGATGAGAAGGGAATGGAGGGTTATGGTATGAGTGCAGGCAGGTGGGATTAAGGGTAAAAAGTTGTTCGGCACGGACTTGTAGGGCCGAGATGGCCTGTTTCCGTGCTGTAATTGTTATATGGTTATATGGTTTTTGTCTATACTCCTGAACGAGTATCGGCCATTCTGATTGACTCTATGCAAATAACGTTTGCTGTGCACACACTCAGAGGCCGAGCCCAATGTAATCGTTGATTCACTCACTGTTACACATGACACAACTGACTTCACACTTATCATTGCGAAGGGAAAGGTCCTTTACTAACTTGCCCCAGCTGCACAATACCACCGGCCACACGCCTCCCCCCCTCACCACCGCAGCCACCAAGGTCTCCTATCTTAGGTGTCAACTCTCATTGAACACAGGGATCAATTAAGAAAATCACCATTTTCTTTGGTGCATCAGCACAACCTCTTGGGTGTCCTGAGTGAATGGATGATGTTTGAATATCAAGATTTCAAACCCATTTTATTCATTTCATGATCTATCTCCTCCCCCCCTGCAGTGATCCAACCCACCTTCCTGCCCCCCCCCCCCCCCCCCCCCCCCCCCCCCACCCCCCCCCCCCCACCCCCATAAACCCCCACCACCCGTGATCATGCATTGAACCAAGGGATCAATAAGAAAATACCAGTACTTTGGGTGTCTGAGTGAATGGATGCATTGAATATCAAGAGTGCATTCATTCATGATCTGGAAAAATCAGGCTGCAGTCTGAAACCTGCATTTGTGACCAGTACGAGATAGCAGCTAAACTGCAGAGGTACAGCATAATGTTGCCCTCTGCAAAATCCAGCAAATTCTGCAGTTCTTGCCCTAGTCTAACATTCTCAGCTACAAGCCGCTTATCCCACTCAACCAATCCTGAAAAGCAAACTCTGTCCGTGAGCCCAAAATGAGATTCCCAAAACAAAGAGTGAGGCCCAGTGCAAATTGGAGGAACAGTGGTATTAATATTGACTTCTCTAACTTCAAGTAACCCTTGTTTCCCTCTCTCTCCATCCCTCCCCATCCTAGTTCTCTGACTCGTTTGACTTTCCTCCTCATTAAATTTTACTGATTATGTGCCTTGTTGTCACCTTTCCCTCAGATAAAGTTCTATTCTACATTTTCTTTGATTGTCCCCTTTGATCTCTTGTTTTCACACCTTACCTTTCCATATCTCTATGTCCTCCTCTCCCCTGACCAGTCTGAAGAAGGGTTTCAACCCGAAACCTCACCTATTCCTTCTATCCAGAGATGCTGCCTGTCCCGTTGAGTTATCACAGCATTTTGTATCTCTCTTTTCCAAAATAAACACCCTACACTGAGTTATGTAATAGCAACAAATGTGTTATAGAGAAGATGACCCAAGGCTGTTTTCAAAATTTTGGTGGGATGCAGAAGGAATCCAGAGCCCCCAGGGGAATCACATACGGTCATGGGTGTAAAGTGCAAACTCCACACAGACAGGACCTTAAGTAAGGATTGAACCCAAGTCACTTATGCTGGGAATAGTGGCTCTGTTAGTTGTTTCGCTGTGTTACCCTATCAAGGGAAGAGGGAGGAGGCTTCTAACAGCCATGTGCAAAAGTTACTAGAAAGTGGAAAAAGCATGCAGTTTCATCTGTACTCATTGCCAAGGTGAAGCAGACCTTTGTGAGAGTGAGCAGGATGAGTAATGTGTGGACAACTATCTGCCTGTGGTGCAGACGCATACCATTTAAAACTGTCCCACTCTCACAAAAGGAACACTTGAAACAGAGATAAATGAATTGAAAATATCAATCAATGTAACCCAGTTTCTGCAAGCTATCTTTCACGTTATATTACAGTCAATCACCTGATATTACAGGAGTTTGGATTCCGTTGTGCTAACTGTCTCATCTTGGGTCTGTTCCCAGTGTGGGTGACCTGGGTTCAATCCTGACTTCTGGTCCTGTTCTGGTCCTGTCGGTGTGGAGTTTGCAAGTTTTACCCATGACCGCCTGGGTTTCCTCTGGGTGTTCTGGTTTCCTCCCACATCCCTCAGAAGTTTTGAGAACAGCCTTGGGGTCATTTTCTCTGAAGTTACGCCTCAGAGTCACAAGGCAGAAACCTGTCATTATTAGAGTGCTGCACTGCCAACAATAACATCCATTTGCTCCAGGTCTTAAATGCAGTCACGACATCCATGGGCACCTTACAGGAACATCACCAATGGGAGGAAAGTAATGCCCCTGTTCTATTTAGGAAACCTGCACGGAAACCTCTGGAAACTTTGCGCCCCACCCAAGGTTTCTGAACGGTTCCCGGAGGTTTTTGTCAGTCTCCCTAACTGCTTCCACTACCTGTAACCTCCGGCAACCACCTGCAACCTCCGAGAACCACATGGAAACCTTGGGTGGGGCGCAAAGTCTCCAGAGGTTTCCGTTCAGGTTTCCTAAGTGGGACAGGGGCATAACATTTAGGTGTATCAGTAGATATTTTTATAGATAACCAAAAGGGTCATGGAGTCAGAGTCATAGAGCTATAAGACAGGCACAAGCCAATCAGCCCAACACCACCATGCCAGCCAAGGTGCCTAACACTGTTAGTCCTACATGCCTGCATCAGACCCTTATCCCTCCAAACCTCTCCCATTCATGTACCTGGCTAAGTGTCTTTTAAATGTTGTACTTGGCTCCACCACTTCCTCGGGCAACTCAATCAATACAATTATACAATACAATACAATAATACTTTATTAGCCAAGTATGTTTTGCAACATACAAGGAATTTCATTTGCCATGTCAGTCAAACAAATAAAAAGCAACAGAACACACAAAATATATTTTACCATGAACGTTTTAACACTGACTCCTCCACATTCCTCACTATGATGGAAGGCAAAAAAAAGTTCAAACTTTTCCCTTCTTTGTTCTCGGGGGCCTCAAACCTTTTCCGTTGACGGGGCGATCTTATTCCCGTAGCCAGCGGTCGGGCCCTCTGCGTCGGGGCGATCAAGCTCCTGCATCGGGGGGGAATCTCAGCTCCCATACGCCAGGCGATCTGACCCCGATCAAATGGTGCGAATATTGGAGAAGGAGTGTGCCAATTGTAGTGCCTCTGGGTCCTTGTGTGTTGATGTCGCATATCTTCGAAATACATTAGAGCTACAAACAGAACAGTCCTTATTGACGGTACTCATTCTAAGCTGCTCAAGTGACAGACTGTGCCAAGAAAATATTAAGATCATACCAGTTATATACTTGCTTTTTAAACTTACAGTTACACTGTACACACGGCACCAGGCTGGGGAACAGACTGTGCAGGGGCCAAAGGGAATTCTTATATTTTCCATTAATTAATGAGATATCTTGGAGAAAATGAATTGTCTAGACTGACTCCCACAATTATCTAGCTGACATCTATTATCTGACTGCCACAACTATCTAGTCGACACTTTATCCCACCCTGCCTCCTGCAAAGACTCTATCCCCCATTCCCAATTCCTCCGTTTATACTGCATCTGCTCCCAAGATGAGGTCTTCCATACCAGGACACCTGAGATGTCCTCATTCTTTAGCAAAAGGGGGTTCCCCTCTCCCATCATAGATGAGGCCCTTACACACGTCTCCTTGTTTCCCCACAGGTCTACTCATGCTAACCCTCCACTCAGTCGCAACATGGACAGAGTCCTCCTAGTCCTCATCTTTCACCCCATCAGACGTCGCATACAGCACATAATCCTTTGACATTTTCGCCACTTCCAACAGGATCCCAATGCCAACCAAATATTCTCATCCCCACCTCTTTCTGTTTTCCACAGAGATATTTCCCTTTGCAACTCCCTGCTTAACTCATCCTTTCCCACCCAAACCACCCCCTCCCCAGGTACCTTCCCCTGCAACCGCAGAAGATGCAACACCTGTCCATATACCTCCTCCCTCGACTCTGTCCAGGGACGCCGACAGTCCTTTCAGGTGAGGCAGAGGTTCACTTGCGCCTCCTCCAACCTCACCTGCTGTATCCATTTTTCCAGGTGTGGACTTCTATAAGAACAAGTGAAGACTGGGTGATAGTTTCGCTGAACACCTCTGCTCAGTTCGTCATGGCCTACGTCAGAGTTTCCCAACCTTTCTCATCCCGTTTAGAAACATAGAAACATAGAAAATAGGTGCAGGAGTAGGCCATTCGGCCCTTCGAGCCTGCACCGCCATTCAATATGATCATGGCTGATCATCCAACTCAGTATCCTGTCCCTGCCTTCTCTCCATACCCCCTGATCTCTTTAGCCACAAGGGCCACAGTTTACCCCTGGCAACTTTAATAGCACATATTAACAATGTTATTACACTTATTTATGGACAACTCATGATGAACAGAACCGAACACAGTCACTCAATGAGAAAAAATATGTACAAATCCAGAATCAACAAATTTATTCCCTGGGTCGGCAAATTTTACCCCCTGGAGGTAAATTTACCCCAAGTTGGGAATCCTTGGCCTACATGATCTCCGAGTTGCCAAACTCTTTAACTCCCCTTCCCACTCCCATACTGGGCAGAATCTTAATATGCAAATCCTCCAGTTTAGTCGAACCACCCTTTAGGCTTCTATATTTGCAGAAACATCTCTCAGAGAACAAGTTGTTGAAAAGTTTTCAATATCACAAATGAGAAACTCCAGAGTAACTCCTTCAGGCCCAATTTCTTCTACAAAGCCCACAGGAGCAGATTGTACCTAAAATAGACACAAAATGCTGGGGTAACTCAGCGGGTCAGACAGCATCTCAGGAGAAAAGGAATAGGTGACGTATTGGGTCGAGACCCTTCTTCGGACCGATTGATCCTGGTGTCTACATTGCCAAGTTTCTCCTCTGAAGGTATAACCCTTGAGAAAGAATTTTATACTTTGCAGTATGTATGGGTAGCTTATTTCCTTTTCTGACCATGGTTTCAAATAGATTGGATAAAGTCTTAGGAGACCGGGGGAGATAATGTGACAAAGAACTAGTTTCAGAGACAGGGAAAATAAACAATCCTTTGAAGAATGCCCCTGGAATAGCTTTTGGAGATTCCCAAGGGGGCGGATCAGAAGCCAAGAAGTTCTGAGGGCTGCTGAATGATCGACTGCAGCTCCGGTGTCCTAACAGCCAGTACATCGAAGGAGCTGATGGAAGCCCCCGAGAGTCGGGAGAGGGAGTTGGTGGAAGAAACAAGGGGAGAAGAAAGAGGCACAGGATGAACACAGATGGAAGTAGCCCAGAGGGAAATCAGTTTGTCAACAAACAACAAAAACTGGGTGGAAAATGCTTTTAGTAGCTCCAAAACCTGTGGTCTCAGAGCTCCACAAATAAATTACCAGCTACTTTAGCTGGTGTTTGCAAATTGTTATTGAACCCATCAAAGTGATGGAAGCAGTGATTTCATCGACATGGTGCCAGTGAATGTAAAAACTTGGTGGTGGGCCAGGCTCCAGAATCATCGGCAGTAGAAAAAATCCTTTCTTTTCCTCTTCTTTTAAAAGACCGAGGGTATTAAATAGTGATTCAAATCCCAGTTCATCCTTTGGGTTTTGGATCTTGCTTCTGCCGGTAGCAGAGAGCTTGTTAATCCTTCTTGTGAATGAACCAATGCAAAACTTGGGTTGTAAGAAAAAGCCGATGAAGATGATTAAAAAAACGACTTCGATTGTAAATTAAAAACCTGTTTTAAAAGTAGGCAAAGACTTAATGACGGCAATAACAGATGTAAGGTGTGTTTGCAGAGAGGATTTAATTTAATATTATTTCATAGAGTAATGAAGCACACAAAAAAAGCCCTTTGATCAACCATATCCATGCTGTACTTCAAGTATCTAACCATACTAATCCCACCTACCACCTTAACCGCTAGGTATTGATGTCAAATAAAGTAAAAGCCCCCAAAACTTGGTCAGCTAAATGTTAAAACACCTACAGTGTTAGGAGCGGCATGGTGGAGCAGCGATAGAGTTGCAGCGTCAGGGACCCAGGTTCAATCCTGACTACTGGTGCTTATCTGCACAGAGTTTGCATTTTCTCCCCATTTCCCCGGGAGCTCCAGTTTCCTCCCACACTCCAAAAGATATACATGTTTGTAGGTTAATTGGCTTGGTAACATTGTAAAATTTTCCTAGGGTGTGTCGGATAGTGTTGATGTGTGGGGATCACTAGTCGGTGCGAACTTGGTGGGCCGAAAGGCCTGTTTCTGCACTGTATCTCTAAATCAAACTAAACTAAACATATTGAAGGAGGAGGGTTAATTGCAAGGCAGGGAAGTGATTGCAGAGTTTAAGGCTAAGAGGCCCAAAGAAAATGATCTTTGCCTTAGAGGTCAGAATTCACGAACATTAACTTTCCAGAGGGTTTTAGAACTGAAGGAGTTTCCAAGTACAATGAGAATGAGCCAATAGGAAAAAAAGTGAGCACTGAGGTATGAACTGCATAATCTAAGCATTGTTATTGCTATCTGCAAAGCTGTCAATGTAAAGTCATGCTTATTTCTTTATACACACAACCAAATACACACAGGCACACATACAAAACACATGCACACACACACCTACAAACACTCACATGCACACCTTCAAATATTGAAACACACACACACATTCATACTTGCACATCCATACACAGATGCACATAGGTATGTACACATTCATAAAAGCACTCACACATGCTCACACATTCCCACACGTACACACTTGCAAATGCACAGATACTAACACATCCACAGCTTCACACATATACATAAATACAGTGCATTCAGAAAGTATTCAGACCCCTTCACTTTTTCCACATTTTGTTATGTTACAGCCTTATTCTAAAATGAATTAAATTCATTTTTTTAATCAGCAATCTACACACAATAGCCGACAATAAAAAAGCGAAAACAGGTGTTTAGAAATTTTTGCAAAATAATTAAAAATAAATAACTGAAATATCACATTTACATAAGTATTCAGACCCTTTACTCAGTACTTTATTAAGGCACCTTTGGCAGTGATTACAGCCTCAAGTCTTCTTGGGTATGACGCTACAAGTTTGGCACACCTGTATTTGGGTAATTTCTCTCATTCTTCTCTGCAGATCCTCTCAAGCTCTGTCAGGTTGGATGGGGAGTGTTGATGCACAGCTATTTACAGGTCCTTGCAGAGATATTCGATCGGGTTCAAGTCCGGGCTCTGGCTGGGCCCCTTACGGACATTCACAGACTTGTCGCAAAGCCAATCTTGCGTTGTCTTGGCTGTGTGCATAGGGTCGTTGTCTTGTTGGAAGGTGAACCTCCGCCCCAGTCTGTCCTGAACGCTCTGGAGCAGGTTTTCATCAAGGATCTCTCTGTACTTTGCTCCGTTCATCTTTCCCTCGATCCTGACTAGTCTCCCTGTTCCTGCCGCTGAAGAACATCCCCACAGCATAATGCTGCCACCACCATGCTTCACCGTAGGTATGGTATTGGCCAGGTGTTGAGCGGTGCCTGGTTTCCTCCAGACGTGACACTTGGCATTCAGGCCAAAGAGTTCAATCTTGGTTTCATCAGACCAGGGAATCTTGTTTAGGTGCCTTTTGGCAAACTCCAAGCGGGCTGTCATGTGCCTTTTACTGAGGATTGGCTTCTGTCTGGCCTCTCTACAATAAAGGCCTGATTGGTGGAGTGCTGCAAATATAGTTGTCCTTCTGGAAGTTTCTCCCATTTCCACAGAGGAACTCTGGAGCTCTGTCAGAGTGACCATCGGGTTCTTGGTCACCTCCGTGACCAAGGCCCTTCTCCCCCGATTGCTCATTTTGGCCAGGTGGCTACCCAGCTCTATGAAGAGTCCTGGTGGTTCCAAAGTTTTATTTAAGAATGACGGAGGCCATTGTGCTCTGACCTGCAATGCTGCAGAAATTGTTTTATACCCTTCCCCAGATCTGTGTCTCGACACAATCCTGTCTCGGAGGTCTACAGACAATTCCTTG